>NW_007727835.1:53082-62583 GCF_000696425.1 Galeopterus variegatus | reverse complement strand
CACAATTTTTTTTTGAAGTTCTTACAACAAGCAAATGGAGGGGACACACTTGGGTGGGAGGGGGGAGAGGGAGGAGGGTGGGAGGTTTCAGTGATGGGACATAATAATCAACTACATTGTATATTGACAAAATAAAAATAAAAAAAAAGAAATCCTTGACTACTTCAAATTCATAAAGAAATTCTCCTACATTTACTTCTAATTTATTATTTTGCTATTCACATTAAGATCTATAATTCATCTAGAATTATTGTATATCATGTGTATTGTGTGAAGTAGAATTGTTTCACTTTTTAAAATATTGATATCTGCAGCAAACAATTAGCAAAGTAAAGGGACAACCCACAGAATAGGAGTGAATGTTTGTAAACCATACAACTAACAAAGAGTTAAAGTTCAAAATATATAAAGCAGTCAAACAACTCAATAACGAGAAAATAAATAACTCAGTTAAAAACATGGGCAAAGGACCTAAACTGACATGTCTCAAAAGAAAACATATAAATGGCCCAACAGATACATGAAAAAATGCTCAGTAACACTAATAATTAGGGAAATGCAAATAAAAGCCACAATGAGATATCACCTCACACCTGCTAAAAGGGTTTTTATGAAGATGAAGATGAAAGAAGATGAAAGATAATAAGTATTGGTGAGGAAGAAGAGAAAAGGGAACACTTGCACGTTGTTGGTGGGAATATAAGCACAATGGAAAACTATATGGAGATTCCTCATAAAAGTAAAACTAAAAAGAAAAAAAAAATAGAACTACCAATGATCCAGAAATCCCACTTGGGTATATATCCAAAAGAACTGAAATCAATGTCAAAAGAATATCTGCACTCCCATGTTCATTGCAGCATTATTCACAATAGTTAAGATATGGAATCAACCTAAGCGTTCATCAACAGATAAATGGATTAAAAAAATGGTATATGTACACAATGGAATACTATTCAGCTTTAAAAAAGAAGGAAATTCTGTCTTGTGTGACAACATGGATGACCCTGGAGAACATGATGTTAAGTAAAATAAGGCAGGCACAGAAAGACAAATATTGCGTGATATCACTTATGTGTGGAATCTAAAAAAGTTGAACTCATAGAAGTAGAGTGTTGGTTACCAGAGGCTGAGGGGTTAAGGAAGGAGGGAATGGAGGGTGTTGATCAAAGGGTATACTTTCAGATATAAAGGAGACATAAGTTTTGAGATCTATTGCACATTAGGGCAACTATAGTCAATAATAATGTATTATACCTTTCAAAATAACTGACAGTAAATTTTAAACATTTCACCATAAAAAATGATAGGTAAATGAGCTGATGGATATGTTAATTACCTTTGCTTAATCATTCCACATTCTATACATATATCAAAACATTACGTTGTACTCCATAAAAGTGTGTAAATATGATTTGTCAATTTAAAAATAATATTGACTAAAAAATACAGCTGAGGAAAATTTAAAAAAATAATGATATCTAACTGATGAAGCACCATTTATTGAAACAACCATCCTTTCTCCACTGCACTTCTATGTCGTAAATCAAGGGATCATAAATGTTGATTGTTTACCTTCTGCATTTCCATATAAATTTTAGATTCAGTGCATCAATTTACCCAAAATTGATACAGGGATTTTGACTGGGATTTTATCAAATCTGTAGATTAATTTGAGGATAATTTATATCTTTCTGGTATTGAGTATTCCAATTAGTGAGTACATATAGCGTTTTTCTCTATATATATATGTAATTTTTCCAGTAATATGGTTTTCGTTGCAGTTTCAGGTCTTCAATTTCTATTGTTAGATATTTAAAATAGAATTGGGATAGTTTTGATATGACTTTAAGTGTTATATCAATGAAATTTGTTTTCTAATTTTTTATGGTTGATTTTAACAGTACAGTTGATTTTTGTATATTGACATTCTATACAACAACCTTGCTAAAATTTACCAATTAATTCTAAAAATTTTCAGATTGTTTTAGATTTTTCTACACCTATAATCCTGTTACTTATGTATAATGAGAGTTTATATTTCTTCCTCCCCATTTTTTACATATTTATCTTTTTCCTTGCTGCATTGCATTGGTCATGGTCTCCAATATAATGTTAAATGGTGATAGCAGAAATTTTTGTCTTGTTCCAGCCATGTGGTAAAGCTAAGAATTGCACTTAGGAAGTTTATCTTCAAACCCACGTGTTTAATTATTACTCTATAATTTCCTCTAATATTCCAGTATGAATCTCTGGGAATAGTTATTGCAACCACCATGGTGCTAAGTTCTGTGGCTGCAGGGAGCATAAATGAGTGACAGTCCCAGCTGATGCCTCTCTGATCAATTACCACATTTATACCAATGACTGAACAAAGTGGATCTATTCTGCAGAGACAGGGAACTCCTCCAATAGGTAACTTTGGCATGATGAAGACTCCTTATCAGCCCTCTTTCTACTTCAGTCTTCCTTCCCTATTTCCTTCCATGGGTGTCAGACCAGCATCATGGTCCAAAATGTCTCTCCACTTCCTGTTTTGTATATCTAAATCTGTCTTGTCATTTTATCCTCAGAAAATCCAAACTAATACAGTTTGGATATAATAAAGAATATTTGTTTTGATCTAACAAAAATGTTAGGATGAAGGGATTATAAAGATGGGAGAGTTAGAAGGCTTCTAAGGCCTTGGGTTCTGTGGAAAGCTAGTATGAGTCTGTGTGTCTCTTCTTGATTAGAGGTTTCTTTCAGGCTCCTGTACATCTCTGGCTTTCTTTTTGTTCTCCCATTGTCTTTTAAGTTTGTAAATTCTTTTCTTAGAAGAAACTCTGGATTCTGGGCTGGCCCGGTGGCGCACTGCTACAGTGCGCCGCTTGCGAGTGTGGTGGCGCTCCCGCCAAGGGTTCGGATCCCACATACAGACCGGTTCCCGCTCACTGGCTGAGTGAGGTGTGGGAGCAACACTGAGGGTTGCGATCCGTTGCCGGACACGAAAAAAAAAGACAAAAAGGAGAAGAAACTCTGGATTCTGAAATGCTAGTGAGACCTGAGTGAGACAACTTTCTAGAATCAAGGGTCAGGTAAAAGAGAGAAGAAAATGGTGCCTTTCAGTGCTATTCAGACCTGCTCACCTGCTAAGAGAGGAGCAGTGATACGGGCATGTTTCTCCATTGTTATTCAGCTGCAGTGTTCCTACTAGCATCTGTCAGGGAATTAAACACATGGCACAGTCGTAAGAAAGTGATGAATTCCAACAGAGCAAAAGGGTACTTGAAGAAGTGTTAAGTCAATGGCCAAATCTATGGTTCATTTTGAACACCAAAAAAGACAGAAGACCCAGAAACAGTAAAGCTCATGAGAACACTTGTTAGTGGACTTGGGTATAAACATGACAGGTAGATGTCATCACGTTATTCCCCATACCTAAGGAAAACAACACCATCCATGGGAGAACCACAAATGCTGAGGACCTCATTTACGAAACCAAGACCTCTTTTTTTACTGCTTCTTTTGCACTGATGGTGCAGTGGCATAGTGGAAAGGATATGGAACTTGAAAAGTAGATACAACTTTGAATCCCAGCTTTTTTATTCTCTACTGGGTGCCCTTAACAAGACACTTTTCTAGGCCTCAATTTTCTTATCTGAAATCTGCAAATAATGAAGTGTACATTGTGGGATTGTTGTAAGGATAAAGGAAAATTGTTTTGTGCCAAATAAATGTTAGTTTCCTCCTTTCCCTCACCCAACTCCTTTCTTTGGTAATCTTGACTCCTATTCACTCACTGAATATGGCCACCATCATTCCTCCAACACATCAGAATCCTTCCTATCCTACATCCAATCTATTGACTAATTATTCATGTTCAGCCTCCACAATGACTCTATTGACCTTGCCTCCCTTCCCATTGGCATTGTCACCCCTAGTTATGCCCTCCTCACATTTCATCCTCAGCTGTGGCATTAGCCTCCTAGCTGTTCTTTCTTCTTCCAGTCTCTCCCTCTCAGTGAATGGTCTACCAGTTTGGACTTCCTAAAGCAGTTTCATTTTCATAGCTGATATCCTCATTTAAGTCCACTTAACTATGTGGGTTTCTACAATAGTCATCTAATCAATCTCCCCTCCTGCTATATAATTGCTCGATTCCCCACTTGTTTTTATCTTCTTATAAAGTGCATGACTAATCTCTGTTATAATAGCTTCATACCATGGTGTCTACTTTGTTTCAAGCACTCAGCATGCATGTCTTATCTTTATAATATGATGCAAATAAGTATTAGTCTTCCCATTTTGTATCTAGGGAAACTAATCCCTGAGCCTGAGAGAATTTAAATGAGTTCTCCACAGTTCCACAGCTGGCATGAGGTGGGCCTGGGATCAGGATACATTTTGCCTGACTCTGAAACCTATACTTTGCCCATTAATCTGTTTTTTTTTTAATTGCTCCTGTATCCCCAATGTCTTAAGAAGAAAAAAAAAAGATTAATTTGAAGTAAATGAACTCAGTTTCTTACTTGTGAACACCCTGGTTATGCAGCTTAAAAAACAGCAGAGGGCAGTACAAGAGCTTCACAACATTACATGAAGTAGACAATAAAATGGTATAAAACTGCAAAATAAAGAGGAAGTGTTCCATGGTTTCTGGAAGAATTCATCCCAAGGCAATGTTAAATATGTCAGAGGATGTTTTCATCAAGGATACTCCTGATTTTAGAAAAGCAATTCCCACTGCCGACAGTGAGGCTGTGCTAAAAATTGTATTTCCCACTCCCAGTTTCAGCAGTTCTTTCATGTAGTACCACGTATGGGTAAGCAAATCATAGCAGTTAAAGCCAGCTGTGTGACACTTACATCTGAAAAAAGCAATGTGTTCACCATGTGAGTTTCTTGCCCAATCCACCTCTTTAATCCTCCTGTGGAGAGAAAAATATGACTTTGGCTCAAGAATGAAATTGTTTTCCCACCTCATTATACCATTCTCATTAAATCTGTTATTTCCACATTATTATAATGGAAAATATCCAAGTTAAGTACCCTATCCTAGCTGGCTTCTGTAATTTGCAGAGCAATTATTGAATCTTCTTTTTTTTTTTTTGCCTCGGTGGGAAATTTATATTGCCTAGGAATTTAAATTCTAGCAGAAGGATTGATGGGAGGGGCAAGTCATATTTAAGCTAGGCAGAACTCTAGTTTTATTTTTGTTTTGCTTTTTTATTGTGGAAAGATAATGGCTTTCATATTAGGAATATCATGAATATGAATTGCATTGTTTACTAATTCCTACATTAATCACCAAAACAATAAATTACTTAAACTGAGCATAAAATTTCTCATTTACTTGGATAGGGTCTATATGCACTCATAAATATTTTGATATGTGTTTATCTAACCACATTGCCAGAGCATGGCACATCCTGGCATGAGGGACAAATTTGGATCAGAGAGCACCTGCTTTTCTCTTCGCTTCTCTTCTCCCTGTTTTTCTCTCTCTCTGTCTCTTTCTTTATACATATATACATCCCCATACACACGTATGTACGTGGCGTGTGTGTGTATTGCAGTGACTGAAGAGGTTTCTTAAGTTGGGATTACAAAAACGCAATAAAAAGACTTGTTTAAAAAGGTAGGACTCACACTCTGCAATGGGAACTCTGAGTTTCACTTTCAGAGCTTTGTGCTCCAGACTAAGGGGATATATAGTGGGTTGTGCTATCACCTTTTCTGCTGTCACCTCTAGGTCTTCACTAAGAAGCTAGTGAGGATTTCTCTGTAGTCATGGAATAGTCTCTATGTTCTTCTCATGTGGATTCTCATCTGGGGTAAAACATTCTTTTTATTCTACATGATATAATCTGGGGTTAAACCATTCATTTCTTATTTTAGAAATTTTCACTATCAAGGCTAATCATTGCTCATTCAGAAACTTGAAATATATTAACTGTGTGACCCTGAGCAAATGGCTGCTTTTCTCTAAGCCTAAGTTTACCCATAAAACAACAATAATAGTGTATATCTCATAGCATTGTGAAAAATAAATGCAATAATATCTGCAAAGTGCTTAACACATAACAAATGCCCCCAATATTAGGAATTTTAATTTTAAATATTATTATAGATCCCCCATAACATGCTGTGCTTTCCCTATCGAAGCACTCATCTTTCTTCATTACAATGGCTCATTTGTCTTCCCTTCTAGACTGGAAGCTGGAAGAGAGTGAGAACAGTGATACATAGTAATAAATTCATATATACATATATCAAGTGAATAAATTAATATCTGATTAATAGATCTTTATTGAAGGATTTTCATAGAATATTGTGCTTCCCTTCTGTATTTTTCTATACCTGTTGGCTATGACTGGAAATACTACCATTCTTATTTTTAAACTCAATGTTGGAAATGTAACATGAGACAACGAACATGAGACATGAACACATGAGACCACGTGTTCACCAGACCATTTCATTTTCCTCCTTGGTACACAAAATGACTGCATTTTCTAGCCCTCTTACAACTCAGTGATACCATGCAAATAAAATATGGATGGAAGTAATGTATATCTCTTCAGGTTCTGGTCAGAACATGTCACACATATCTTTCCTGCTCTCTCCATCTCCATGTTAAAGCCTTGAAAAGAGAATTCAAGATTGTAGAGCCACAAGATGGAAAGAGCCTAGATCTCCAAGTCACAGCTATAGGAGAGCTACTCAAAGGACTATGATATGAAAGAGAAATCATATTTTATTGTATAAAGTGACTGCAATTGTGAGGTTTATTTTTACCACAATTAGCCTAGACTATACTGGCTAATACACCATTTAAAGTTGAGAAACTTTACATCCCATTTTGGTGAGAAGAGTCACTTCCCATTTGGAGCGGAAACAGAAGGTATATATCTTATGTGCCCAGTAACGTTGCTCTATGTTCTATGCTTGACCTAGTGTCACCTGTAATAGTAGTTAAAAAGAAACTTAGACTTTTCTGTTTAATCACTTAATACCTAATAGTATTCAGTCAGTCATTCACTCACTCATTCATTTATTCATTTATTTCACAAATAGTTAATGGGTTGGGCCTACAAAGGGCATTGGGAACAGAGTGGTGAACAAGAAATACAAGTCCTATGTACTACAGATATTTAAAAAAATGAATTTATAATAAAATATCAATTAGTGTTGAGTGTTATGGTAAAAAATGAAGCAGATACTTTGTCTTGTTTTAATGGTATTCCCAATACTTAACAGTACCTGGCACATAGAAGGTGCTAAAAGGAATGGAAAAATACAGGCTATTTGGGACAAACACTCTGCCCCTGCTGCCCTCATGTCCAGAGCTTGGAACATTTGTTGAATCATATTCTACTGGTGGACTGTTGATCTAGAAGACAGATTTCAGACTAGGCACTAGAGTATTGGAAGCTCATCCAGTTGTTAATAAAGCAATTCTGGAAATTACTGTGTTTTCTCTTTTTCTTTCTATTCTTATTTTTTATCCTTTCCACATGATTTTTAATTTTATTTATGTCTTGTGGGTATAAATTCATGCTGAACCATGTCACCTAATACTCTGTTATTCTTTTCTTTATACTCATTTGCTATTCTAATTGTTTCATTATAACCAATGATTCCTCGACTGAACTACACTATCCTATGAGAAAAATAGGACTATAACAACACGCTCTTTCTCTGGTTCTAGGTACTTAAGAATTATTAGGGGCTTGTCTCTTATAAGTTCTATAAATTAGTTCTCTTGGCAATCAAGTGTTTCCCCCCCCCTCTGGTTTCCCTCATTTTCTGCTCTGACTTTGTGGTCACATTTTTGTCACTTCAATACCAAAAGCCAGAACTGTGTTCTTGCTCCTGCCAGAAGCACAATAGCCACACCCTGTGAATGGTACGCATGCTGTCGCTCATGCCTCAATGTCCCTGCCAAGACCACTGATGCCCAAGCTGCAAAGTGCTGGCTGGTATGTGGCAGAGAGCTCCATCTTCAATGGCAACCCGTGCCAGTCTTCCTTTCCTGCCATAACTTTCCATTGTCCTTGAAGGAAATCAATGCCCCTCGAATCTAACACAGGTTATTGTCAGAAGTCTCCTCAGCTCCTCACCAGTTCCCCAAACTACCCCAGACAGACCTGAATCTTAAATATGTTCTTGCTTTTCTAACACAATTTTATATTTTAAGGGGATAGGGCTCATCATTCTGGTATCCTTGACTGCTCCTCACCCAGTTTGGGCCACACAGTAGGCCCATAATGAATGAAAGAAGCTCTTCTTATGCTTTTGCATAGGGGATATTAACTCAAGCTTGGTTTTTGGCAAATTGAGTCCAGGATGTTCCCTGTAAATTTGCATATAAGGATAGATAGTGGTTCTAAACCTTAGGTGCTTATCAAAAGCCTTTACACAGCTTTAAAGAAATACAAGAGTCTGGGCCCTGGCACATCTTATACTTGAGATCTCTATAATACTTATAGGAAATCTATATTTTTTCAGGTGTGCTTAGGTGATTCTAGAGCTATCAATCTGCAGATAGCATTTGAGAACCACACTACCAGGGTAATGTAATATTCAATTGCTTGCTGCCAACATTTATGAATCATTTACTTCCTGTTAGATACTGTGCTAATTGATGGGGATACAAACTGAATAAGTTAATTACTGTCCTCAAAATATAATAGGGGTGATGTTTGAAATGTAAAGACACAATTAGAATAGGATGTGGTGATGAAATAAGTCTCTGTAGCAATCTCTACAGCTATACTAATTTTGATCTCTCTGTCATTGTCACTCTTTGCTGTCAGCAGAATTTTGGCACTAGAGACCATTCCCATGGAAACTGAGTTAACCTATTTTCTTAAGGAGCATTTGGGTTAGTTTCTAGGAAGTGGCTTTATGAGACAGGGTCTTTGTGAACTTTTCCTCTCTCCAAGATTATAATAAGTCTGGCTGAGATTAAAAAAGAATTTACTCTATTTTCCCCATTTTTAGAGGAAAAAAATGCCCTCTGAAAGACAGCTCTGAGTTCCAACACAACTGTGTTGGAGAGGGTTTATTTAATTTTCACTGATTTATTTCTACATTTTTTATCCTGTATGTGACTGTGGTGGACAAAGCTTAGTGGAATCAGCCTAGCTAAAGTCTAGAAATACTCTCGGTGGGTTTTGCTCTGGTAACTGCAGTGGGTCACTGCTGACAGGACACGACATCCAGAGCAATTTTTATTTTCAGCATCAACTCTAGGTCACTCCATATATCTCTGAGACTAAACCTTCCCTCACTGCCCCAGCCCCCACCTCAGCAACGCACTGTTGCCATGGAAATTCTCTGTTAATCCAGCTAAATGGTTTAGTGAATCCTGATAAGAGAGAGAGAGAAGAAACGGAGGTGGATAAGAACACAGACTTGGGAATTAGATGACTTTAGTTCAAACCTCATCCTTAACATTTTCCAGCTAGGTGGGTCACCTTTGGCAAATTCATTTCTCTGAGCCACAGTTTCCTC
>NW_007727835.1:50479-52888 GCF_000696425.1 Galeopterus variegatus | reverse complement strand
GAGACTAAACCTTCCCTCACTGCCCCAGCCCCCACCTCAGCAACGCACTGTTGCCATGGAACTTCTCTGTTAAACCAGCTAATTGGTTTAGTGAATCCTTGATAAGAGAGAGAGAGAAGAAACGGAGGTGGATAAGAACACAGACTTGGGAATTAGATGACTTTAGTTCAAACCTCATCCTTAACATTTTCCAGCTAGGTAGGTCACCTTTGGCAAATTCATTTCTCTGAGCCACAGTTTCCTCATCAGCAAAATAAAGATAAGAATTTCTACACAGTGTAGTCAAGGAGAGTGTAAGCTAATGCACAAAAAACATAATAAATGGGTGTCAGCTGTGGTAGGCAGAAAAATGGTCCCCCAAAGATGTCCACACTCTAATCCCTGGAACCTGTGAATATATTGCCTTACATGACAAAGGAGACTTTGCAGAAGTAATTAGGGTTAAGGACCTTAAGATGGGGAGGGTAACCTAGATTATCCAGGTGTTCTCAACCTAATTACCTGCATTCTTAAAAACAGACACCCTTTCAAGTCTATGATTATAAAAAGAGCTACCCAATATAAGACAGGTCAGAGAGATGCAACATTACTGGCTTAGAAGATGGAGAAAGGGGTCATGAGCCAAGAAATGCAGGTAGCCTACAGAAACTAAAAAGGCAAGGAAATTGATTCTCTTCCAGATCCTCCAGAAAGAAACTCAGTTCTGCCGACATCTTGATTTTAGCCAAGTGAGACGCATTTGAGACTTCAGAGTAATAAGATAGATTAGATACTCACAGGTCACCTGTAAGTAAAATGGTACTACTAATAGAACATAAACCTTCAAATTAACATCTGATGACACTATTTGGAGTTGATTCTGCTTCTAGAAGTGGGGATACATGTCACGATAAAGGAAAAACTGCTCCCTTAAATAATGGAAAGCAGGGATCGTTGGGGAGAAAGAAAATAGCTGTTACCTTGAAGTGGGCCAGATTAACAAAAGGAAGGACCAACTGTTTGCCAAATAGCCTGGTCTCAGCCGGGGAGATGGGCCAATGCCTCACCTGAGTTAGCACGATGAAAATAACAAGATGGTTCATAGAAGACAATAGTGTGCCCTGTCCCAGAGAACACCCTGCGCTGTCACATTACGCTGGGATGGATTGGCACATTGCCACTATGAGGGGTAGAGCCACTTGAATCCAGGTAACTTAGGAAGTGCTGAGGTGTTCCTCTAAGAAAGAGATCATTGAAAGAAAAGGAAGCCAAAGGCATTTTCCCGAATTCCCCTACTTTGTCCCTATGCCTGGATGGTCAAAAGAGGGATATCAAAAAGAGTTGAGGGACTCCTCTTTTAACTCCCACTAGAATAATAAACTAAGGCCTGGCATTGTTGTTTTACCAGCACCATGACACCAGCTGAGAGCTCATCAGAAATTCTGATCTTCAGGCCCCACCTCAGACCCACTGCATTAAGAATCAGTAGTTTAGCAAGGTCTCCAGATGGTGCCAAAGATGATTATCTCATCATTAAGGCCCTAGATCAGGAAGATCGCTTAACTGTGTGGGCTTGCTGTAAGTCCGTGGTTTTCAAATCTGCCTGTACATTAGAAACATCTGGAAAACTTCAAAAAATAGACATGCTCAGGTCCCTTCCCAGAACGATCAAATCAAAAGCCCTGGTTGCAAGTGTGAATGTTTTTTTAAAAATCTCTTCCAGGTGATTTTAATGTGTAACTAGAATTGAGAACTACAGTTTTAAGAAAAGACATTCATCCTATTACCTAACCAAAATTATACCTGACACTGCGTAAATTCTGGATGTGGCAGGTGGAGGGGTGGTGTTTCAGTGCTTCACGCTACACTCAGCACACGGAACATTCCCGCCTCTGAGCTCACCACTTCAGAGTCAGCCCACCTGGCACTGGAACAATGCGGCAGAGGAACGGGAAGACAAAGGTGGCAGTGTGCTGGGGGACAACACCCAGACCTGATGTCTGACCCTGGGACTCTACCCATTCCTGTGTGAAACTCAGGGCTTAATTCTGCCGTATAGAAGATACTCTTTAACATACTTCTGTTCCCTGCCCTGACCAACACTGGCCGATGTGAGCAGACGTTACTATTATTCCTCTAATCATGAGCAAGTGAATTCGGAGTAATTTAACTTTTGTTGCTTCCTACACTGTTACATAAAGGGTAACATTTGGGACTATTTGCCATCTGTCCTTGGTCCCTAGCAGGCATGGGAATAGAAAAGAGAGGTACCAGGAATTTGCAATTACATGTATCAATCAAGGAATTAGGAGTGCGGCAAAAATTACAATAAAATTTCTAATCTTCTATGGAAGTACTGTCCCATAATTCCTTAAAGCACAATTCTACTTCCATTTTCCTAAAAATGGAAAATAAAGGTCAGGGTGGGCG
>NW_007727835.1:48744-49497 GCF_000696425.1 Galeopterus variegatus | reverse complement strand
GGGTGGGCTTTCTTTTCTGGTGTTCAGGAGAGAAAATTGTCTATGTTTTGAGTGTGTGTGTGTGTGAGAGAGACAGAGAGAGAAAGACAGACCTAGAACAGCTTCCTGACAAGTCCAGTCTCTCTCCTGGCAGGCCTGTATGTTAGGCAGAGCAAGAAAAATAGCTGTCAGTGGTGGGCTGAAGCTGCTTGGAAGGATTTACACCAAGGAAATCATCAAATGCTACAAGCAGGGATTATTTTCCTGCCAGAGAGACTGTGGTTAAGCATTTATCAATGTCCTATTTGTTGGTTTGCAACTAGTTAAGCAGCCTGATTCTATTGAAGGCTATCGAGGTCAGGGGAAACAGCTATTACATTAACTCCTTCTTAGTTCAAAACAGTTTTATTTTAATCATCTCTAATCCTCACAGCTACCCTAGAAGGGAGATACTATTATTCACTTTCTATAAACAAGGTGAGGTTCAGAGAGATGAGCTGATTGTCCAAGGTGACACCCCCTGATGGAGCCAGGGCTCATGCAGATGTCCTGAAGATGAAGCATTTGCTTTTTTTCTTTTTACACAAATGCTGGCACATCATCTGACGTATCATTGTGCTCAAAGAATGTGTGTTGAATAAATAAAAGATTGCACATGTCACACAATTTTGTAACAGAATAAATAAAGCACAGTTTTCCTTAGCCAGTGTAACTTTTATGAACAAAAGGCCTGTGAGTAAAATTAGACTGAGAGTTTCAGGCAAAAACTAACCC
>NW_007727835.1:36016-47200 GCF_000696425.1 Galeopterus variegatus | reverse complement strand
ATCATACCTCCAAGAATAACACAGAATTTTGTGCACACTCAGGCAATGACAAAGAGTTACACTTCTCTCTTGGCCAGTAGTAGTTGTAACATACTATATATTCCCATATCAGATATGCCCATGATGTGAGAAAAAAAAATGTGTTTTGGGATTGATAAAAGACAGCAATTTATAAACAGCCAGAAAAGGCGAGAGCACTGTTACAATGAAAAGAGCACCAGCTTTGGAGTTAGACAAACATGGGTCTAAATCTCAGTTCCACTACTCTCCGTGCAACCCCGGACGTATTATTTAATCCCTCTGAGTCTCAGTTTCCTCACTATAGGATGATGATAATAATCTGTACCTTGAAGGAATGCTGGGAGGAGCAAACCAAATTGCATACATAGAAGCATCATTTACACACTCATCTTCCCCCTTCCTTCTTCCTCAACTGCTCTCTGATAAACAATCAGGAACAAAGGGATTGGCACTAGAGACCTCCCTGCCTGGTCCTTTCTCACTCCTGGACTCATGCAAGGAACCAGAATCAGCCCTGCCAAGAAGGCAGGAGGAGCAATAGGATGTGGATTACATCAAGGATTATTTTATCTTTGACGTAATGTACTAAAACCAACTTCTCATATACATAGTCCAATGCATTGGTTTCTCGAAAGGTGGAATTAAGTACTGCACTACTGCACTGATATGGAAAACAAAGGGGCAATGGAGGCATGGGCTACTTCCAAGGAGATACCACTAGCAATTAAAGTTGTCTGCAAGGGAAGTGTCGTGGTGCTCAAGGAAAAGATTTCTCCCTAATTAGCCCTCATGTAACTCAAAAGGGAAAAGCACACAGAATGGAACACTCACTAATAGCTTTGTTTTCCTCTTACCAGCAATAGTTTTGAAAGTTTAAAAATATGAGTATGAAAAAAGATAAGACCTTACGTTTTTCTCCAAATGAAAGAACCCGTTGGTTATCAGGTCAGGAAACCACCGATGTGCCCTCTGCCCAGTAAGCAAAGAAGGAGGAAGGAAGGTGCAGACAGAGGGGTCCCTCATCTCCATCTTCCTCCATGACTCTTCTGACGGACTCCACCTCTCAGCGTTTACTTTGGGAGCTAAACAGAACTGCTTGCAATGACCGTCATGACTTCCCAAAGCCCACATGCTCTTCCCTCTGCCTGGGATGAAGAAACTGTCTTTTTCTGCCTAGTTTGTTTCTTCTCACCTTTCAAGAATCAGCTAAAGATCAGCTCATCCAAAAAGCTATTCCTAATTTGTTCAGGCTGGACTACTATTTCCTGTGTGTGTGCATCAATAGTAATATTAATGATGATAGTTAACATTTTTTGAGTACCTACAATGTGTGAAATTGTTTTCCTNGTTTGTTCATTTTGGCAGGGATTTTCTCTTGATTCTTGGACCTCCAATTCAATTCTCGTAAAGGAGTGTTTTCTATCCTTCGCTATCAGGGCATTTTCACACGCTGTGAACACTAGATGGGGCTATTGAGCCTTTCAAAGCATTCCTGCAGTGTGTGTATTTGTTCTTTCTTTCTTTATTTATTTCTGAGAATCCGCCTCCTTTTGCCAGGCCCCTCCCCACTCTGTGTGCTCAGGACAGGGCTGAGGTGTGTCTTCTACAAACCTTGACTTTCAGTTGAGTCATCAAAGTTGTGCCCTGCCCCGTCCTGCCCAGCACGTGTCCTGACTCTCCAACTGCCGGGAGTGAACTCCTCGGTGGAGGGTCCCTCAGCACACAATTCCTCTTTGACTCCCCCCCGCACGGTTCGGCCCTTCTGGAGGGCTCATTAGTACCTTCAATGTAGCTCGAGGGGTCTCCGGGCTCCCCTTTCCCCGCCAGAAATCAGTTAGGGGCTCTTCCAAATTGAGGTCCCCAGAGATGGAATCTGCCTCCCGGAAAGAGGGAGTTTATCTGGGGCCGATGCCCAGGGTGTGGCGGAAAGACGATCTGGGCGGGCTCCGCTTCCCTGCCCCCCTGACGCTGGCCGGGGGCTCCCCACGCTACCAGCCCCGTCTGAGATCCATGGGGAGAGTGGGATTGTAGACTGGTCCACAGGCCCCGGGGTGCCCCACGTCGAGGTAAGTAAATAGCACGTCTCAGTGAGGAGCCACGCCAACCAGAGATGGCTGGCCTGCCCTCCCTAAGCCGGCCTTCTCCGCCCCCACCCGAGAAAATGGAGGCAGCTCTGTTGTGGGCGCCTAGCCTGGTGTGGTAGGCGGGAGCCAGGTGGGCGGAGAGCAGTCGGGCTTCGCCCCGCAAGTGGGGCTGGGCTGGGGGTGACTCACAGAGCTCGCAGAGTTGGGCCGGTCCGGCGCGTTTCACTCCGTTTCTGCGTCTTTGTTATTTTTGCAGCTAGAATATATGATTCTTAAGGACATGTATCACACGCTTCCTTTGTGTTCTCAGTATTTAATAGAGAAAACTTCATAATATTAGAGGCACACCGAATGTTGATTATATGAACAGTATAAAAACTATATAAATTGTAAATAATAAAACATTTTAATTGATTTAACAAATATTTGTTAAGTACCTTCTGTGTACAGAACAATACTCTAGTTATTAGATGTACAGAGGTGAAGGAGAAAAATAATCTTCTTTTTAGAAGCTCACAATCTAGTGGAATTATAGAATTACCTTCACATATTTTTATGTAATTTTATACAATAAAGTCAGAAGAACTATAAAATCATGGTGTCTTAAGGCTGAAAAAGACTTCAGAGATCACGTAATCTAAGCTGTTTATGGTATGTATGAGTAAGTAGGCTTGGGGAGATTAAGTCTATTGCCCTAAGATCAAAAATATTTTAAAGTCTCAATACATGCACTTTGCTATTACTTTCAACCCTCTGCCTTCCATCTCATTCGTAGATTTAACGTAAGTCCAGGACTGTGCAGGGAAAAAAGTGTGAGCTCATGCTTTGCCCACCTCTTTCACTGGAGGACATGGCAGATCAGGATTCAAGTTAATCACTTGAAGCTAAATTAAAATGATAATAAATAGTAAAAATAACATAGGGCATCACCAGATGAAAGATCTTTACAAATTTATGAGTGAAGGAAGACAGGGGAAAGAGTGTTGAATGCTGTATCAGGACAGAGCTAAGCACAATCTTGAAAACATGATCTGGGCTCCCTGATCTGGTCATAGTGCCCAGATGACACCTGGAGTGTTTCTGGGTACAGAGATGATGGGTACAGTGGAGGACAGGAGTGAGAAATGAAACACATCAAGGGATTGTTTAAATATCTGTACACACACGAGTCCTCCCAAATCCTTACACACATGAGCCCACAGATGGGTATTTTTTCCTAGAATTCTAAAAAAGTGAAGACTTTCTTTATGAAATACAGTTGTCACTCAGTATCAATGAGGAATTGGTTCCAGGTCCTCCCACAGATACCAAAATCTTCAGACGCTCCAGTCCCTGTTGTAAAATGGTGTAGTATTTGTGTATAACCTACCCACATCCTCCTGTATACTTTAAATTATCTCTAGATTACTTATAATACCTAATATAACGTAAAGGTTATGTAGGTAGTTGTTATACTGTATTGCTTAGGGAATAATGACAAGGAAAAAAAGTCTGTACATGTTTAGTACAGATGCAACATTTTTTTTTTCAAATATTTTTGAACCACAGTTGGTTAAATTCAAAGATATGGAACCCACAGATAGGGAGGGCTGACTATATCTTGCTGAATGAATGATTTATTAACATATCTGGTTTTATTTCTTTTGATGATTATTTCCATATATAAGAACACTGCGTTTACATCCTAGTACTGTTTAATTTTCTGTATGTCAACTTTGTATTTCATTGAGCCATATGAAATCACCAACATCCAAACATTTTTGACTCACAAAAATGTCAATTTCATGGTTCAGCCTAAATCACTTAAAATACACAAATATCTATTCTTTGATCTATTTTTTATTTTATGTTTTTTGTAACATAGTTGATTGTACATATCTGTGGGATACAGATTTGAATATCAACACGTGTGTAATATGTGATGTTCAAATCAGGATAATTACTGTATTCAACAATATACAATGTAATTGTTTTTCATGGCCCTTTACCAATTCATCCCTTACCCCAGTACCTATCTCCCTTTTCCATCTCTGGTAACCTCAGTATGTTTTCTCCTTTTGGAAATTCAATGTATTGTTGTGATTGTTGTATCTTTCTTTAATTTTTAAAAATGTATTTGTTTATTTTTTAGCTCCCACTTATGAGTGAGGACATGCAGTATTTCTCTTTTTGTGCCCAGCTTATTTCACTGAACATTATTTTCTCTAAGTTCATCCATGTTGCTATGAATGGCAGTATTTCATTCTTTTTTATAGCAGAGTATTCCATTGTGTAAATATAGACAGCATCTCCTGAATCTTCTCTTGGAAAGATGAGGTTAACACTGCCTTTATTCTTTTCTCAAGTTTTTTCAGCCAAACTTTTACAAAGAAAAGCTTTCTAGACTGAGAGCTGTTATATTTACTTTTGTAACCATAGCTAAATATTTTAAGATTTGTCTTTAAGTTAATTATGAGAGTTGATTAATAGTACATAACTATGTAAATATGGTTCATTGCAGAGACAGGTAAATAATAAAAAATATTAATTGTATTTTTATATGCTAGCAACAAATAATTGGAAAAATTTTAATAAATCTTTCTCTATATATATTGCTATAACATAAAAAAAAATCAATTGCCCAGGAAAAAAATATATGAAAAACCTATGCTGAAAACTGAAAAAAACATAACTGAGAAGAATTAAGATAACCTAAGTAAGTAGAAGTAATTTAATATTTTAATAATGTTATTTCCTCTTGATTCTGTACAATATTAATTGAAATCCTAGCAGGTTTGTATGTGCATGTAGAAAAAGACAGACTCATTCACAAAATGTGTATGGAAATACAAAGGGCCAAGAATAGCCACGATTGTCTTGAGGAGAAAGAATAAAACTGGAAGTCTTATTTATCAGGTGTCCAGATCTATTATAAAGATACAATAATTAAGATAGTTTGCTATTAGTTCAGTGCTCTATTAAACAGAGTAAGGAATTGAGAAATAGACCCACACATGTACAGTCATCTGATTTATGATGAAGTCTATATTGCATTTCAGTGGAGAAAAATATAGCCTTTTCAAAAAGTTATGTTGAGTAGGCATATATAAAAAAATAAATGTTAATCCACGCCACATACCATATATAAAAATTAATTTCAGATAGATTGCAGACCTAAATAGAATGCAAAATAACAAAGCTTTGAGAAGACAACACAGAAAGATGTTTTGTCATGACTGGAAAGATTTCTTAAACAGGACACAAAAAGCTCTTTTCAAATTTGACTCTGTTAACATTAAAAACTTGTGTTCACCAAAGATACTCTTAAAATAGTAAAAAGGCCACAGAGTAGAAGATATTTCTGATGCATACATTTGATTTAAAAGAACACTTGTATCTAGCATAGATAACAGGTAAATCAATAAACAAAAGATAGAACACTGGCAAATAATTTGAATAAGCACTTAGAGGAAGGTATCTAAATGGTCAATAAATACATGACATTCGATTTAGTTCTTCATCAAAAAATGGAAATTAAAAACACAATACAATTATACATTCACCAGAATGACCAAAATAAAATGATCTGAAGAGTTGGTTCTGATGTAGAACAGCTGGAACTCTTATACAGCAGAGTGAAAATTGAAAGAACTGCTTTTCAAAATTGTCTGGTATAATATTCTAAAGCTGAACTTATGAATATCTTATGATCCAATAATGGCACTCCTAAGCATATAGAAATAAATATGTACATATATGCACCAAATTACATCTACAGGAAAGTTCATAGCAACATTATTCTTAACAGCTAAAAAGTTATTTAGCTAATAGATAAAATGAAGAAATATATTTGCTATATGCAAAAAATACAATATGGCAATAAGAATGAACAGATTCTAGTCAAACTCAACCACATCGGTAAATCTCATAAACATAATGTCACATGAAAAAAGCTAATAAAAAAGACCACAAAAGTATGATTAGATAGGAGGAACAAGTTCTAGAGTTCGGGTGCACAGTAGAGTGACTATGGTTAAGTGTTGTGTATTACAATAGCTAAACGAGAGGCTTTTGAATATTTTCATCACAAAGAAATAATAAATACAATAAGTGATTGATACATTAGCTACCCTGACCTGATTATTATACAGCATGCATATGTATCAAAACATCAGATTAAACCACATGAGTATGCTTAATTACAATATGTCATTTAAAATTTTAAAAAGAATGCATACTGTACAGTCCCACTACTATAAAGTTCAAAAGCATGTAAAACTTGTCATTAAGATTAGAAGTTAGAACACTGATTGCCTTCATGGTAGTGAATGCAAAGGGACATGGGTCAGTGTCTTTGGGAAGCTAGTAATGTTTACGGTTTTTTTTTCTGGTTACTGGCTACATGGGTTTGTTCAATGTGTGAAATTAATTGAAATGTACATTTATGATCTGCACATTCTTCTGTAGTATATTATACTTCCATAAAAGTCGACTTAAAATTTTGCTGGCCACATACATCCATATTTAAGCACATACACATTCCAAAAAATTATCTAAATATCTTTTGGCATGAAAGGTATCTGTAATAGCTTTTTGAGAAGTCACAAACACACCCACACAGAATAATTATTATTCAGAGTTTTGTGGCTTTTATTTACTATCAAGAATTCCAGATATTTCAGAAGTAATTTTCAAACACTTATAAATTGGTGTTCTGTTGCGTTCCAGGAGATACATGTCTACGCTCCTCCCAGCAGGCAGCTTTTCCTATATCTGTCTACTGCTTAGGTATCAATGACCCCTGCTGAGCTCTTAGTTTATTTCTCACCAGCCAGAGTGTCTTTCAAAAATTCATACCTATTCTTGTTATTTTCCTCTTTAATGGACTTCCGTAAATCTCTTTGCACCATAGAATGAAGTCCAAATTCTTTTTGAATAGCATCCAAAACTTACAAAATTTTTATTAACTTTTTTTTTTCTACTTTATTTCTCCCTTGACTCCAAACAAGTTGGGCTATAGCCATAATCCAAACTTCCTTGCATTCTCTGAATTTTAGAGGTCCTTTTTTTCTCCGTGCTTTTACAGTTTTTTTTGCTTGTACTGATCCTCTTTCCTTTCTACTGAGAAACCTCAAACTTATTTTCCAAGAAAAAGATTTATTTATTCATGAGCTTATTCACTGTTATTGAATAGTTGTTATGTGCCAAGTATTGTAGTTGTATAAGCATTTCAGCATTGACCTGGTGCATAATGAAAACATGTGTCCTCTTATTAAGAAAAAAATTAGTGAGAATGTCAAGACATCAAAAGCAGAGCATTAAACCAAGAGTTAAGGCCCTTCTAAGTGCAGGGTGCTGTGCAACTGTACAGATCACACTGTCATGAAGTCAGCCCTCATCTACACTATGTTGGTTCACTGTGTGTCCAATAGGAAAAAGTAAAAATCCTAAACTTTCATTATATTTAAAGTAAAATTATTCCATAGGAATTTAAGAATATTAGTAAAGATAGATCTTAGCTTGGGTGGCCTTAGCGAGTCTGCATTTCACCTTGTTCCATCTTCTTCTTGCCTTTCATCATTGCTAACGCACCAGGTATCTAATAGATACTCCCAAGAACGCAGACATAAAAGAAATTTCAGAATCAAGTGCTTTGGTATCAAGTACAAATATAAATACATGGTCCCTGACCCTGAGTTTAATGATTTTTGTGTCCTTTATCATATGCACAGAGGAAAGATGAATTCATTAATCAATGAAATTATGTGATTGGGTTGTTCTTCCAATGGTGAGCAAGCTGAACTGGGTTTTGCTCTTTCCTCCATTAACTGGCTGAAAGTAAGTGAGATTTAAGGATCACATAAAGAACAGAAGGTTTCTGAGATCAGAATGACCCTGTTCCTTTTCCTTTGTGGAGTATTTCCAAAATATATTTAAACTGTGAATTACAACTATTTTCCTGGTTACAAAGCTCTTCTCATTAGCCCAGTGATGTGCTACCCAGCAGTTCAAATGAATAACACCAGGATTTTGAGTCTGTACATTATATGTTTATAAAGGGTTTGAAACCTGTTGTAGAATATTATAGCTAGGCAGCAAGAATTTAAAAGTAAACAGAAATAGTACAGTTCTTGCCCTCCTGGAGCTTAAAATGTTGGTGATCAAGTATCCTTTCATCTCTAAAGCCTATATAATACAGTGATACATTTAGTTTCTCTCTGCTTTTTCTTCTCCCACAGCCCTGGGTACACATCTGAATAACACTCTCTGTCATGTGATATTGTAATTGTTTGTCTGCCTGTCTACCTTACTTGCGCTCTTTAAAGACTGGAACCATAATTTACACATCTGTTGTCCTTGGAACCTGGAACAATAGATTTTCAATGTCTGTTTAATAAGAAATGTTTGAGTCAAAGAAAAACAATGGAACTGGGAATGCAGGAGGTGCTTAAACTGCCATTAGAAGTACTGACCTGAGAACGAGGAGACCCAAGTTCTGATCCCAGTTCACCCACCAAGGAGGGAGAGGGATTGTAGCCAAACATCTTGAAACCTCACTTTTAAACTTTCTCACTATTACTCTGCATATCTAAGTAATTACTCAGTCCCAAATTTTGTACTGTTAATCTTTCTCATGGAGTACTGTAGTAGCTATCTAATTGTATTTTCTAACCCCTGTCTCCCTCAAATTCATCCTCCACAATGACACTAATGCAATCTAATTAAAAGGCAAATCCAAAATATCATTCCCCTACCCAAAAGCCTTTCAGGAATTAGCACCTTCCAAATCTTGTAACTGCTAGAGTTTTGTTACTAAAGATGAGTGGTCCTTATATTATGCTTATGTGAATAAGAGGACATACGGTATTTTTCTTTCTGTGCCTGGCTTATTTCACTCAATACAGTTTTCTCTAAGTTCATCCATGTTGCTGCAAATGGCAGAATTTCATTCTTTTTTCTGGCAGAGTAGTATTCCATTGCATATATATGTCACATTTTCCTTATCCACTGGTCCACTGATTAACATTTAGGTTGGTTCCAACTCTTGGCTGTTGTAAATAGAGCTTCAATAAACACAGGATTGCAGGTATCCCCTCAACATGATGATTTCCATTCTTTTAGGTATATACCTAGAAGCTGGATTGCTGGATAGTACGGTAATTCTACCTGTAGTTATTTGAGAAAACTCCATACTGTTTTCTGTAATGGCTGTACTAAATGACAGTCCCACCAAACGTGTAGGAGGGTTTCCTCTTCTCTGCATCCTCACCAGCATTCTTTATTTTCTGTCTTTTTGATAATGGTCAGTTTAACCAGTGTGAGATGATATCTCAATGTAGTTTTGATTTTCATTTTCCTGATGCTTAACGATGTTTAGCATTTTTTTTTCATAAATCTGTTGGCCATTTGTATATCTTCCCTTTAGAAATACCTATTTAGCTCCTTTGCCTATTTATTAATTGGTTACTCGGTTTTTTTACTGTTAAGTTGTTTGAGTTCCTTGTATATTCTGAATATTAATCCTTCATCAGATGCATAGTTTGCAAATATTTTCTCCCATTCTGTGGGTTGTTTTTTCACTTTGTTAATTGTTTCTTTTGCTGTGCAGAAGCTTTTTAGTTTGATATAATCCTCTTTGTTTATTTTTTCTTATATTGTCTGTGCTTTTGGGGTCTTACTCATAAAGGCTTTGCCTAATCCTTCCTACTGAAGTGTTTCCCCTATGTTTTCTTTTAGGAGTTTTATAGTTTTAGATCTTATATTTAAGTCTTTAATCCAGTTTTAGTTGATTTTGGCATATGGTGAAAGGTACAGGTCCAGTTTCATTCTTCTGCATATGGATGTCCAACTTTCCCTGCACCATTTATTGAAGAGAAGTCTTTTCTCCAATGTATTTACTTGGCACCTTTGTCAAAGAGCAGTTGGCTGTAAGTATGTGGGTTGATTTCTGGGTTCTTTGTTCTGTTCTATTGGTCTGATTTTCTGTTTTTATGCCAATACCGTGCTGTTTTAGTTACTATAGCTTTGCAGTATAATTTGAAGTCAGATAGTGTAATGCCTCCAGCTTTATTATTATTTTTATTATTTTTGCTCATGAATGCTTTGAATATTTGGGGTCTTTTGATGTCCCATATGAATGGTAGGATTGATTTTTCTATTTCTGTGAAGAATGTCATTGGTATTTTGATGGGGATTGCACTGAATCTGTAGATCACTTTGGATAGTATAGACATTTTCATAACGTTGATTCTTCCAACTCAAGAGCATGGAATGTCTTTCCACCTTTCTGTGTCCCCTTTAATTTCTTTCATCAGTGATTTGTAGTTGTCATTGTACAGATCTTTCACCTCCTTGGTTAAATTGATTCCTAGGTATTTTATTTCTTTGGTGACTATTGTAAGTGGGCTCGCTTTTTCCATATCTTTTTCTGCTAGTTTGAACAAATGCTACTTATTTTTTTCATATTGATTTTGTATCCTGAAATTTCACTGAAATTGTTTATCAACTCTAAGAGATTTTTTGTTTTGTTTTTTGTGTTTTGGGTTTAGTCTTTAGGGTTTTCTGTATATAGGATCTTGTCATATGCAAACAGGGAAAGTTTGACTTTGTCTTTTCCAATCTGGGTGCCCCTTATTCTTTCTCTTACCTGATTTCTGTGGCTAGTACTTCCAATACTATGTCAAGTAAGAGTGGTGAGAGTGAGCATCCTTGTCTTGCTCCTGTTCTTAAGAGAAAAGTATTAAGATGATTTTGGTGGTAGGTTTGTCATATATGGCTTTTATTGTGTTGAGATACTTTCCTTCTATACCTAATTTTCTGAGAGTCTTTATCATGAAGGGATGTTGAATTTTGTCGAATGCTTTTTCTTCAGGTATAGAGATAACCGTGTGTTTTTTGCCCTTGATTTTGTTGATGTGGTATATCACATTTATTGACTTACATATGTTGAACCATCCTTGCATCCCTGGAATGAATCCCACTTGATTGTGGTGTATAATTTTTTTGATGTGTTGCTGCATTCTGTCTGCTAATATTTTTTCAAGGATTTTTGCATTAATGTTCATCAGTGATATTGGCCTGTAATTTTCATTTTTTTGTT
>NW_007727835.1:34726-35514 GCF_000696425.1 Galeopterus variegatus | reverse complement strand
TCAAGGATTTTTGCATTAATGTTCATCAGTGATATTGGCCTGTAATTTTCATTTTTTTGTTTTATCTTTGTCTGATTTTGGTATCAAGGTGATGCTGGCTTCATAGAATGAATTGGAGACAGTGGTCTCTGTTTCAATTTTTTGGAATAGTTTGAAGAGAAGTGGTATTAATTCCTCTTTAAATGTTTGGTAGAATTCAGCAGTAAAGTCAACTGGTCCTGAGCTTTTCTTCATTGGGAGACTGCTGTTATTGGTTTGTTCACATTTTCTATGTCTTCTTGGTTCAGCCTTGATAGTTTGTATGTGTCCAGAAATTTGTCCATTTCCTCCATGTTTTCTCTAAGTTCATCCATGTTGATGAACTGGGATCTGAACGATTGACCTTGGCATTATAATACATGCTCTAACCAACTGAGCTATCAGGCCAACTTCCATTTCTGATTTTTGTTATTGGGGTCTTCTCTCCTCCTTTTTTTAAGGTAGCCTAGTCAATGGTTTTCATATTTTCTTTATCTTCTCAAAAAAGCAATTTTTGTTAATATTTTGTATCATTTTTGGGGTCTCTATTTCATTTAGCTCTGCTCAGATCTTAATTATTTCTTCCCATTTGCTAATTTGGGGATTGGATTATTCTTGTTTTTCTTGTTCTTTGAAGTGTAGCATTAAGTTGATTATGTGAGATTTTTCTGTTCTTTTGATGTTGGCATTTACTGTAATAAACTTCCCTCTTAGTACTGTTTTTGCAGTATCCCACAGGTTTTGGTATGATGTGTCCTTATTTTCATTAG
>NW_007727835.1:32085-34378 GCF_000696425.1 Galeopterus variegatus | reverse complement strand
GTTTTTGCAGTATCCCACAGGTTTTGGTATGATGTGTCCTTATTTTCATTAGTTTCAATAATTTTTTTTATTTCCTGTTTAATTTCTTCTTGGACCCATAGGTTGTTCAGGAGCATGTTGTTAATATCTACATTTTGGAGTGGTTTCCAGAGTTTTGCTTGTTATTGATTGCTAGTTTTAATCTGTTGTGATTTGAAAAGATAAATGAAATGATTCCAATTTTTAAAAAAACTTGTTAACATTTGATTTGTGACCTAACATGAGATCTATCTTGGAGAATGTTCCATTTGGTGGTGAGAAGAGTATATATTCTAAAGTTGTTGGATAAACTGTTGTACAGATATCTGCCAGGTCCAACTGGTCTAAAATGTAGCTTAATTCCTGTTTTTTCTCTCTTGATTTATTGCCTGGATAATCTGTGCAGTGATAAGGGAGGGGTATTCAGATTCCCAGCTATCACTGTATCGGGATCTATCTCTTTCATTAGATCTACTAGTGTTTGCTTTATATATCTGAGTGCTCTGGTTTTGGATGTATATATATTTATGATTGTTATGTCTTCTTGCTGGATATATCCCTTTATCATTATATAATGTCCTCACTTCTTTTTTTATGCATTTTTTTGTTTAAAGTCCATTTTATCCAATATGAGAATAGCTATTCCTGCTTGGTTTCAGTTTCTGTTTGATGGTATATCTTTTCATACTTCCCCTGTTAGTCTGTGTGTGTCTTTACAGATGAGGTAAGTCTCTTGAACACAGTGTGCAGTTGGGTATAGCTTTTTAATCCAACCAGCAGTCTCTCTTTTGACAGGAGAATTTAATCTATTGTATTTAGGGTTGCTATTAAAAGGCATTGTCTTACTCTTGGCATTTTATCAATTTTCATGTGGATGTTTTAAATATCTTTTATTCTTTCCCCTTTTATTGTTAGTCTTTAGTGTTAGTTGGTTTTTTGAGGTAATAAGATATAGTTCTTTTTTTCTTTCTCATTTTCATTTTTGTTCTACCAATGGGTTTTGTTCTTTCTTTTGAATATGTGGTAGTGATTATCATTTCTTGGATTCTGGATGCAGCACTCTCTTGAGTATTTCTTGCAGGCTGGTCTAGTGGTGTTTAACTCCTGCAGTTTCTGTTTGTCTGGGAAATACACTATTTCTCCTTCATCTTTGAAGGATAGCCTTTCTAGGTAAAGTATTCATAACTGGCAGTTATTTCTTTTAGTATTTTGAATATATCACTCCATTCTCTACTGGCCTGTGGCATTTCTGTTCAGAAGTCTGCTGTCAGTCTGATCAGGATTCTCTTATAGGTGACTTGACATTTTTCTCTTGCTGTTTTTAAGATTCTCTTTGTCTTTAAGCTTTGACAGTTTGACTATAATGTGTCTCAGAGAAGATCTTTTCGGATTGAATCTGTTTGTGTATCATTGAGCATCCTGGATCTGAAGTTCTTAGTCTCTCCCTGTACCAGGGAAGTTTTCCATTATTATTTCATCGAATGGTTTTTCATTTCCTTTTCCTTTCTCCTTCCCTTCTGGAACATCAATGATTCAGATGTTTTGTGTGCTTAAGGTTTTCTGCTAGCTCTCTCAGATTTTCTTTATTTTAAAAAATTCCTTTTTCTTTTTATCACTCTGGGATTTTTGCTTGGTATAATGTTCTTGAAGTTCACTCATTTTGTAGCACATGACAGGATTTCCTTCCTTAAGGCCTTATAATATTCCTTTGTATGTATATACCACATTTTGTTTATCCATTCATCTGTAAATGGACACTAGGGCCACTTCCACCTCCTAGTTACTGTGAATTATGATGCAATAAACATAGATATGCAAACATCTCCTAGAGATCCTGCTTTAATTTTTGTTTTTTAATATATACCCAGAAGTTGGTTTACTGGATTATACGGTAATTCTGTTTTTAATTTTTTGAGTAATCTCCATACGTTTTTCCATTTTCCATTCCCACCAACATTGTTCAAGTGTTCCAATTTGTTTGCATTTCTCACCAGCACCTGTTATTGTTTATTCTTTTGATAATGGTCATCCAAACAGGTATGAGGTGATATTTCATTCTGGTTTCAATTTGCATTACTCTTATGATTAGTGATGTTGAACATCTTTTCATATGCTATTGGCTATTGGTTCATCTTCTTCAGAGGTCTGTCTACTCAATTCCTTGGCCTATTTTGCAATCAAAGTTTGTTGTTGTTGTTGAATGGTAGAAATTCCTTATAAATCTGTATATTAAACCCTTATCAAAAATGTGATTTGAAAATGCTCTTTTCCATTT
>NW_007727835.1:24327-31655 GCF_000696425.1 Galeopterus variegatus | reverse complement strand
ATAAATCTGTATATTAAACCCTTATCAAAAATGTGATTTGAAAATGCTCTTTTCCATTTTGAGTGTTACCTTTTCACTCTGATGATTGTTTCCTTTGATTTTCATAAGTTTTTAATTTTGGTGTAGTTCCATTTGTCTATTTTTGCCTTTGCTGCCTGTACTTTTAGTGTCAAATCTAAGAAATCATTGTCAAGTCCAACATTCTGTAGCTTTTCTCCTATGTTTTCTTCTAGGAATTTTATAGTAATAGGTATTACATTCAGGTTTTTAACCTATTTGAGTTAATTTTGTTTGTGGTTTAAAGTAAGTGCCAATTTCATTCTTTTGCATGTGGATAACCAGTTTTACTAACACCATTTATTGAAGAAGCTGTCCTTTTTCCCACTGTGTAGTCTCAGCACTCTTGTCAAAAATCATTTGGCCATGTATGCAAGGGCTTATTTCTAGGATCTTTCTCTATTATGTTCCTTTGGAGTATTTTATCTGTCTTTATCCCAATACTACACTGTTTTGATTACTGTTGCTTTGTAGTATATTTTGAAATTAAGAAGTATGAGGCCTCCATTTCTATTTTTCTTTTTCTTATTTTTTTCTTCTTAACAAATCTTATTTTACTTATTTATTTTTTATATATATAAATATTTATTGGTTATGAATGCTCATGAGATACAAAGCTGATCATTACCACTCAGGCTTAAGATGTAAAGGACAGATTCACACTTGCAGCATATCCATTACCACTAATAGCATTTGTACCCATGTTCCCCACTCAATCAGCCCAAACCTCCCTCCACCTCCCCCTTTCCCACCCACTGCACTTTGTAGCCAAAAGAAGGTTCTCTCCCTCTGTAAGTCCAGTGTACCACTGTGGTCTTTCTTCCCTTCCTTCTTTCTCTCTTAGCTCCCACATATGAGTGAGTACATACAGCATTTATCCCTCTGTGCTTTGCTTATTTCCCTCAACATAAATTTCTCCAGGCTCATCCATGTTGTTACAAATGGAAGAATTTCATTCTTTTTTATGGCTGGGTACTATTCCATGGTGTATATATTCCACAGTTTCCTTACCCAATCACCCATCAATGGATATTTAGGTTGGTTCCAGGTATTGGCTATTGTAAACAAAGCTGCAATGTACATGGGAGTGCAGGTTTCCCTTCAACATGATGATTTCCATTCTTCTGGGTATATACCCAGAAGAGGGATTGCTGGATCATATGGAAGCTCTATCTGTAGCTGTTTGAGAAAACTCCATGCCATTTTCCATTGTGGTTGTACTAATTTACAGTCCCACAATCAGTGTAGGAGTGTTTGCTTCTCTCCACACCCTTGCCAGCATTTGTTATTCACCATTTTCTCATTATAGCCAGTCTAACTGGGGTGAGGTGGTATCTCAATGTAGTTTTAATTTGCATTTCCCTGGTAACTAGTGATGTTGAGCATTTTTTCATGTGCCTGTTGGCAATCTGTTTGTCTTCCTTTGAAAAATGTCTACTAAGCTCCTTTGCCCATTTTTTAATTGGGTTATTTGTTTTTTTATTGTGTTATTGCTTGAGTTCCTTGCATATTATGGATATTAATCCCTGGTCAAATGCATAGTTAGCAAAAATTTTCTCCCACTCTGTAGGTTGTCTTTTCATTCCATTGATTGTTTCCTTTGCTGTGCAGAAGCATTTCAGTTTGATATAGTCCCATTTGTTTATTTTTTCTTTTGCTGCTTGTGCTTTTGGGCTCATGTTCATAAAGTCTGTGCCTGGATCTAGTTGCTGAGGTGTTTCACCTATATTTTCCCTTAGTAATTTTACAGTTTCAGGTCTTATTCTTAAGTCTTTAATCCATTTCGAGTTGATTTTAGTGTATGGTGAGAGATGCATATCTTGTTTCATTGTTCTGCATATGGATAAACAGTTTTCCCAGCACCACTTGTTGAAGAGGCAGTTATTTTGGCTATTTGTGGGTCCCATGAGGTTTCATATAAATCTTAGAATATTTTCTCTATTTGTGGAAAAAATGCCATTGAAATTTTGATTGAAAATTGCATTGAATCTGTAAATCACATTAGAAAAAATGGACATTTTAACCATATTGAATCTTCAAATCCATGAACAAGGGATGTTTTTCCATTTATTTCTATCTTCTTTGATTTCTTTTAGCAACATTTTGTAGTTTTCAATGTACACATTTTTAATGTCATTGGTTCAGTTTATTGCTAAGTATTTTATCCTTTTTGGTACTATAGTAAATGGAATTGTTTTTTGCAGGAGACAGAGTTTTGATAATAGGACAACCCCACTACCAGACAGGAGTGCCAAACAATGGTGGAGAGATAGGGCATGAAGGAGGAAGAAACAGTTCTGCAGAGAAAGGACACACTATTTCTAAAGTAAAGGAATTTTGTTAGACAGTCAAAAACTATGTATATTTTCTATAGCAGCCCTTTTATGGATGATGATGATTGAGGATGATGATTACATTAATAATGTGTTGCATAATATGCCACAGATTTCCTAGGAGCAGTTCCAATATATTGGACCAATGGCACAATTATTACATTAAATGTGCTTCCTCTTAAGGGTTTCTCTTTGAGATAGATGTACCACAATTATCTGAATATGTAAATTCTGCTGTGTTGGTTAAAGAAACACGTTTGGCAACTTATTTCTAAATTTAGGGCAATGGTATTAAAATGGCACCTAGTGTTTACTATTGTGTGGGAAGCATGCTGGATGCCTCATATATGAAGTGTATATACATATAAATGACATGTGCATTTATTTACTTACTGTAACATCTCTATGAGATGAGGATACAATATAGGTAAAAAGTGCTTAGTATTGTGGGAGAACTAGAATCATAAATATATTGAATTTTCTTTCTTTGGAAAGAAGAAGGAATAAGTGGCTCTGATTACAACTGTGATTCCAGAACAGCCACCGTTACCAATGTATTAAATGATTTTAACTTCTACAAAAGAAATGTACTATTTTTCCAATACTCTCTGGCCCCATTTTGTAAGGTTGATGAAGTTCAACAGAAATGCTGACTTAGAAACCAGCCTGAATTTGTTTAGAAGGAAAATAAGCACTTCCAGATGTGGAAAGGGGGTGAATTGCTCTAGTGGGGGCCTCTGGACAGAAAGCAGTTTATCTGACTTGTAAGGGTGGTTGCTAAATTTAAGTCCATGAAACCTTCTTGTCCAAATTAGATGTGAGTCAAACACAGCACAGATGATGAAGAGAAGGGAAGATAAACACTTTTAAATAGCTCTTTTTAAGATGTCAAATAAAGTATGTAAATTGGGAGATGAGCAGGAGTCGTAGGAAAACAGGATTGTGATCCTTGCACATAATGCTGAGGGAGGTCAATTGGGCTCAATAATACCCATGCTCCCTAGGCCTCCGCTTTCAAGAGCAAGAAAGGAGGGGATGGCAGAGATCCTTGAAATTTGTTTCATTTAGAGTATGTGATAGGCAACTTGGCTAAGTATTTTCATTTAATTCTCTCATCTTCCCAACTGAGTGTTATTAGCCCCATTTTACAGATGAGCAACTAAGGCACACAGCCAGATAATGGNTTCCTAGGAGCAGTTCCAATATATTGGACCAATGGCACAATTATTACATTAAATGTGCTTCATCTTAAGGGTTTCTCTTCGAGATAGATGTACCGCAATTATCTGAATATGTAAATTCTGCTGTGTTGGTTAAAGAAACACGTTTGGCAACTTATTTCTAAATTTAGGGCAATGGTATTAAAATAGCACCTAGTGTTTACTATTGTGTGGGAAGCATGCTGGATGCCTCATATATGAAGTGTATATACATATAAATGACATGTGCATTTATTTACTTACTGTAACATCTCTATGAGATGAGGATACAATATAGGTAAAAAGTGCTTAGTATTGTGGGAGAACTAGAATCATAAATATATTGAATTCTCTTTCTTTGGAAAGAAGAAGGAATAAGTGGCTCTGATTACAACTGTGATTTCAGAACAGCCACCGTTACCAATGTATTAAATGATTTTAACTTCTACAAAAGAAATGTACTATTTTTCCAATACTCTCTGGCCCCATTTTGTAAGGTTGATGAAGTTCAACAGAAATGCTGACTTAGAAACCAGCCTGAATTTGTTTAGAAGGAAAATAAGCACTTCCAGATGTGGAATGGGGATGAATTGCTCTAGTGGGGGTCTCTGGACAGAAAGCAGTTTATCTGACTTGTAAGGGTGGTTGCTAAATTTAAGTCCATGAAACCTTCTTGTCCAAATCAGATGTGAGTCAAACACAGCACAGATGATGAAGGGAAGGGAAGATAAACACTTTTAAATAGCTCTTTTTATGATGTCAAGTAAAGTATGTAAATTGGGAGATGAGCAGGAGTCGTAGGAAAACAGGATTGTGATCCTTGCACATAATGCTGAGGGAGGTCAATTGGGCTCAATAATACCCATGCTCCTTAGGCCTCTGCTTTCAAGAGCAAGAAAGGAGGGGATGGCAGAGATCCTTGAAATTTGTTTCATTTAGAGTATGTGATAGGCAACTTGACTAAGTATTTTCATTTAATTCTCTCATCTTCCGAACTGAGTGTTATTAGCCCCATTTTACAGATGAGCAACTAAGGCACACAGCCAGATAATGGAGAGTCTCTTTAGCTCCAAAGCTCATGCTCCTTCCACTGACGTTCCACTTATGGAGAGGAGAGCTGGCACTGCCCCTGCTTTGGCATATATTTATAATTCCATTCCATTCAGAAAGCACAGTTGAGGGTGAGGGCCTACTTTGTGCTGGCCACTGGGCCACACAGAAGTGAGACACAGACTATGTCTCATTCACATAGCCAATCTAGTTGAGAAGACAGACTTACACTTATTCTAAATTCAAAGCAGATTGTGATGAGAAACTATAAATGAAGGAACCAAGTCTTCAAAAGGAACATTTTTTTAACATACTATTTTCTCACACATCCTTGTACCTTTGTGCATGTTATTTTCTTCCCTCTTTCCTTCTAAATGATTTAAGCCCATTTATTCTTTTGAGAGTCAGTTAATAATTCAGATGCCTTTTTAAAAATGTCATTTATTTCAATAAATACCATGCAATCAAACCTGTACCAAGTATAGAGGAAGACCTAACAAAGTATAAGATTATATCCTACTAATTAGTAACTTGTAAAAGGGAATGAGAGATTAAGGTCAGACACAGCTTAGTTAATATCCTGCTCCAGCCATTCACCAACTGCCTGACCATAACTGAGTCACAAGCTCCTCAACCTTCCATTTCCACCCAGACATTTAGGAGAAGACCATGCCAAGGGGCCATTAAACCCCTCTCCAGCCATCTGTAGTAAGAATCTCCCACATTCCCGACCACAAAATATCTGTACCAAAACTAGCACATTATGGAAAGGCAAAACATCTGACTTGAAATCAAGAGACACAGTGTTTTCTGGAATCTAGACCAACACATCTAGGAGAAAGAAATCTGTTTCACATTGGGTGCAGTCACATTACATCAAATGAGAGTTCTCTGCTGAGAGTTATGACAGAGAAGAGTCAGAAACTCCAACTCTCCACTAATCACAAAACAGAGTTGCAAAAATATTTCTAAAGCAATTGTCTCCTGTGGGTGTTAAGCGAAAGAGCAGAAAAAATAGAGGGAATTAATTGTTTTGAACAATATTTCCAGGCAGAGAAAAACAGAAGAGGAATCTTTTAGTCAGTCAGATGGCTTCAAATCCCAAATGTGCATTTTGTTTGTTACTTATCCAATTTTGTTTGTTACTTATCCAATTCACCCTCAGTTTTCTCCTCTGTCATCTAGGCTGGTCTTACCTATGTTAAGTTTCTTTGTGAATATTAAAGAGCCTAATATGTGTGATGTAATAAGGAGATCAGCACATATTAGGTACTCAAAAGAGCTAGCATCTTCCTATGCTCTGCATCCAGGTTAATTTTATCCTGCAATTGCTTCAGGTACTGTAGTGATTCAGTAATAGTTTATTTGCTTGTACAAAGATTCCTTACGTATCTTTTACTTGAAGCCAATTTTATTGATCTTTCTTTTGCTTTTTTAAGTGCAGACATCTGAAGAACTCTATAGCTCAGAAGACTTCTTCATCAGTTGGGTAGTTAGATACTTTTAAAGTAAATNTGCTTCAGGTACTGTAGTGATTCAGTAATAGTTTATTTGCTTATACAAAGACTCCTTACGTATCTTTTACTTGAAGCCAATTTTATTGATCTTTCTTTTGCCTTTTTAAGTGTAGACATCTGAGGAACTCTATAGCTCAGAAGACTTCTTCATCAGTTGGGTAGTTAGATACTTTTAAAGTAAATAGAATAAAATATGTAAATATGCCTTTAAATAATTCTTCAAACTTGCCCCCAAACAATATGAACCATACATAAAAATCTGCATCCTTCTTGGTAACCTCTCCCATATGTCAATAATAATGAAACAGCCAATATGTCTATAGACCTGGCGCCAGAGCCTTACCAGCTGATGCTTTTATTAACATTCCATTTGGGAAGATTATAAATATTTTACTATTATAGGTTTTGCAACTTTTGCTATTTTATATGCCTCTGGCAATCCCTAAATTCTAAATATTTTATCTTCTTGGGTAGCATGCAATATGTGAAATGAGGTTCTGCTGCTGCATTTCCCAGATCTCAAAAACCTAAAGGTCTTGAAGTTAATATTGAATAAGTGTTAAGAAAGGTATTTATTATTTCCTTTGTAGGTTTGTTGGTGTTCTCTTTTAATGAAATTGAAAAGCAGCAGACATGTTGATAAATGGAAAGATTTTCCCCCAAATTTCTAGAGCACATATACATATTTCAGTAAATTTTGCATGGATTTACAAAGTACCAGTCCATACGGAATTATTTTTAAGAGGTGAGAAAGAAGGAATATAGCTCTAGAATCCACTGTAAGGCAAGATCACCTTGCCAGGGTAAATGAGATAAAAGACATCCTCTTCCATTTTTAATGCTCAAAGTACTTTTCAGCTCTGGGAGAAATAGCTTGTCTTGCTTTCCAAGATAAATGCAAGCAAGTGGAGCAACCAGAGCACAATTGAGTTAGAGACTGACCACAGGAGAAAGAGAAGATGGGATTTGGCAGGGACATAACTCAGAATCCCTGTCATGATATTATTACAGGCAGCCATCATGAATCTGTAAAGACTGACACTAGTAATAATAACCATTTTCCATCTTAAGACTGAATGATCTTTACGTTTTTTTCTGTCCGTGAATCAATGTTAAATTCTTCAAGAAAAAATAAATATTTCAACTATTCAAGTGGATATACAAATAATTGC
>NW_007727835.1:19293-23339 GCF_000696425.1 Galeopterus variegatus | reverse complement strand
CTCCTCAGAGTCATTTTCCCTGAATCTCCTCAATATACAAAATCACTCTGAAAGTGGAAACCTTAGGTGCAATTTCACATTTGCTTTTGCTTTTTAAAATTAATGTCTGCTCCCCTTCTAGACTGTGTATTCTGTAATAGCAGAGATATGTCTGATTTTGTTCATGATTTTATTCCCAGCACTGAGCTTAACACCTGGCACATATTAGGTGCTTAATAAATATTTGTTGAAGGACTAAATCAATGAAAAAAACGGCATGTACTATTTACAGAGTTCTAATAATGAGCATTATCAGAATCTTGCTGCTTCCCCTCCCCCACCCCCACTTTTCTTTAGGAAGGTGGGGAATGTCAGCTTCTCACTATGCTTTAAGGTTTTTAAAAGGGACCTTACCATATTTCCTGTTACCATAATCCACCACAGAGGAGTATAACTAAGACAACATGGCAGGAAAATGTGCTACAGTTGTAGCCACAATACAGGCTAGGTTTTCCTCATGTAGTAAGGACCAAGAGGCTCTACAGAGGGCAGCGTGAACCAAATGTAATCTCTACTGATGCCTACCTACTATGGCACTTTCAGAGCTTTGTTATTTCTTGTTGTTTGTTATTTTCTTGTTACTTTGTTTTCTAGAGGTCTTTTCTTCAATGCAAATACTTTCAGGAGTGGTGCCACAGTCACCAACACTTAGGCAGGAATTAGGTTACCAGTGCATATTTGCTTATGTTAAACATACTTATGGAGACCAATAATAATTAAAACTTTTCACAGTGGAATGGGCTGCATGAGGAAATTATATAATGCCCGTAGTTGTCGATATTCAAGCAAAGTTGGATGTTTACTCACGAAGGGTGCAGTTGAAAGGATTACTGTCCTGGGTACTTACTGCAAAGTCATTACTGCAAAGATGGACGGGGTGGCCCGCAAGATTCCTTCTGACGATAAGATGTTATGAGCTTCTAGTGATCTGTTTTTAATGAGCTGGAAAGGAATGCCTTTCAAATGCAGATGAAAGACACAGGGGGAAAGGCACTGTCTGGTACAAGTCTGGGAAATGCCAATTTACTAGCTAAGTGATTTTGGCAAAAACCTTTCTGAGCTGTTTCCATTCCTTAATAATGGCTATTTCAAGGGTTTTAGAATAATCAAAGGAGAGAGAAGCTGTAAACTTTTGTATGAACTATATAGTCCTATGCACATGTTCTTTGGGTATTATACCAAGAAAAACTCCTTATATCTTAATTGCTATGTAGGTTCCATGTGTTGGAAGGAAAGTTTCTGGACAAGTAACATCAGGGAATGGGCACCATTATTTCTCTCTGCCACAATGTCCTTAAGGTAGAAATATGATTGAATCATCTAGGGCACCTGAATTTCCCATGAATTCTGTCATGGCTTCTTTCTTGGGACATCAGAGCATAATCTCTCTATCCCAACCTCACTAGTGAAAACAAAAAGTATAAATAGGATATGACCGCCAAATTCATTAAATTAACTGCATGATGTTTTTCAGTCTTTCTTCTTGTGAAAAGTGATTATATGAAAACAGTGCCAAAGCAAAACTCTTATCTCTAATAAAATCTCAGTTGTTCTACGTCTGCAACAGGTCAATAGGATATGACCGCCAAATTCATTAAATTAACTGCATGATGTTTTTCAGTCTTTCTTCTTATGAAAAGTGATTATATGAAAACAGTGCCAAAGCAAAACTCTTATCTCTAATAAAATCTCAGTTGTTCTACCTCTGCAACAGGTGGCCAAAGCAAAACTCTTATCTCTAATAAAATCTCAGTTGTTCTACGTCTGCAACAGGTCGTTTGCTCTCTCTTTTTACTTTTTCTCTTTGTCCCTGTAGTTATTCCACCATTCATTCATTCAACAAATATTTATTGAGCATTTACTCTGAACCAGATACTGATCTACATGCTGTAGATATCATGGTGAGCAAAACAGAAGTAGTCCCTGCACCAAGAAGCCTACATCCTATGCAGAAAGACATGTAATAATAATAAAAAATCTTAAAATCTTAAATCTTTTATTAAAGTCAAATTACAATGATGATAGAGATATGAAAGAAGGGTATACAAGTATTGTCTATACTGGACAATAGAATAGGAGAATAATCTATCTGGTCAGGAAGATCAGGGATGGCCTACCAGAACATAGAAAAATTGAGCCAATGTCTGAAAGGAACACTAAATTCAAGTTATGTAGGTAAAAAGGGGATATGGGATGAGCATAAGCTACAACTATCTAGAGGAAGAAAATCACATGTGCTAAGGTCCCAAAGCCTATGGCAGTGACCCTCATTCTCAGCTAACACTCCCATTGTGTAGAAATTGAAAGAGATGAGCTGAAACTCCACAGGCTTTCCAAGTCTTCTCAGCTGGGTAGGGAATTGTAAGAACATTTATTATCTTGGTGAGACCATAATGAATAAAACCCATTAACTTGCTCAGAAAGCAGCAACAAATAATGTTGAAGAAAGTATTTGAAGATTCTATTGTTCCTTATTTGAATATTTATCTTTACCTTCTTAGAAACTTGCACCAAAGGTTATCTTCTATCTGATATAATAGTTAGAATTCACTGTTCCCAATATTAATTTTAATCTCCCCTATGTCCTTTGATCTTCTGTCACACAAAAAAAGATAAAAGCCTGGTGTTTTCTACTTTCTCACCCCTTTATCTTATTTTCTCATGCATGTTTTATCCCTATTTCTTTTCTTTATTGATTTCCATCCATAGCCTTTCTTCTATGCTCTCTGGAACTCTCATCCTATTTTAAACTAAATCTTTGAATCCTTAAACTTTATGCAGAATTTTTATCTACATCCAACATTGAATAAATGATAGCTTTCTTGGGAGGGGCATAATTCTGCTTCCTCTGGCTGCACAATAGAATCAAGAGAGGCGTTTTAAAAATTACAGATACTTGAGCCTCACTTCCAGAGATGAGAATTTAATTTGTTTGGTGTGTGTCCCTTTCATAAATATTTATTAAATTCTTCCCAAGTAATTAATCCACACAGAGCGTTGAATACCACTGCAGACTGATTCCAGAGCAAAGCTTTTATTTTATGTTACTGTGTTTTTCTGATCCTTACACAGGGCTAGCATATAATATGATCTCAGTAAGTACTTCACCGAATTAAACAACATGCCAAATCTATTTTATCACCAACTCCACAAAAATTCATGGAACTCTCATTTCCTTTTTCAGAATCGTTTTGGGAAATTTGGAGCTCAACATCTCATAAGGAAAATGTAATGTCTTTTCTCTAAAGAATTTCATCCCTACACTAGCCTCATTCAAGTTTTATCAACAGTAGCTCTATAAATGTCTGCCTGAAAGTATGTGGAAGCATAGTTCCCAAGGCTGCTAAACCATTCATTGTCCTCAGCCCCCAAAGAACACCAGATATGCTGACTAGCAATGAGGTTAACAAATAGGGCATGTAAAGTCCCATAGATTCCAAGAGAGGAACAAATCCCATACATTTAACTTAAACAGTAATTCATTCCAGGATAATGTAGTTACCAGAGTTGTACTTACACTGTGAATCTTTAAAGTATCATTCTATTACAAAAAGAATTTGGAAGCATTAATAATTACAGTCTGGAAAATCCTTCAACTCATGGTCCAGTACAAAACATTTTAGTGTTATAGAATTTGGCATGGCCTATGTAGCATCTAGAATCACTTGCTACATTGAATATATTACTGTGTTAGGCTTAGTTTTTCTTCATTACCTTATAGCATGCTCAGAAAATTCATGCTAAGGAAGAAGAAGGCACAACAAAGGCACCAATGAAAACAAGTGCAAAGACTGGACCATGGAAGAAGATACATGAATAATAGAATTACTCTGTTTGATTATTACAATGTATAAATTATCTTTGTACATGTTACACAAATTTTATCTCTTTTGAACATGCATTCAGTTTGGGAAAAGAAAAGTATGAGTATAAAATCACCACCTTAAGTGAGGCAGAGAAAAAGAAATACCACATGTTCTCACTCATTGGTGGGAGCTAAAAAATAA
>NW_007727835.1:16918-17702 GCF_000696425.1 Galeopterus variegatus | reverse complement strand
GTTATCTTGATTATTCTAGCTTTGTAAAAAGATTTGAAATTGGTGGTATAAATCCCCCAATTTTGTTCTTCTTTTTCAGTATTGTTTTGGTCTTTCTTGCTTGTTTGCATTGCCACATAAGTCTCAGGAAAATACTTGTCAATTTGTGTTAAGTTTGTTGAGGTTTTGATTATAATTATTTGGAATCTAAACATGAGATTGGGTAGAAATCACTTATTAACAATACTGAATATTATGATCTATAAACACAGCATATGTTTTTATTTATTTAGGTACTCTTTAATTTCTTTCAGCAATGCCTAACTGTTTTTAGTGTACTGGTATTGTATGTATTTTGCTAGATTTTTTCTAAGTATTTTACATGTATTTCTTGAAAATAATATTTTTAAAATTGCATTTTTCAACAGTTCATTGACAATACAATCATGCTCTACATAATGATGTATCTACATGTGTGATCATGCGCCCATAAGATTATAATTATTGTCCGATATAGTCTAGGTGTATAGTAGGATATATTGTCTAGTTTTGTTTAAATACATTCTATGATGTTTGCACAATGACAAAATCACCCAATGACACATTTTTCAGATGACACATATCTCCATCCTTAAGTGTCACATGACTGTATATAGTTATTTATTATTAGGTACATTTATATACATTTTATATGTTTTTTAATAGATTATATATATGTAATTATATATAATTAGTTATTTACAAATTATCTATTTATTATTTATATAAATTATATGTATTATTTATATTTATTTATATATAAATT
>NW_007727835.1:12947-16540 GCF_000696425.1 Galeopterus variegatus | reverse complement strand
GTTTTTTAATAGATTATATATATGTAATTATATATAATTAGTTATTTACAAATTATCTATTTATTATTTATATAAATTATATGTATTATTTATATTTATTTATATATAAATTTTATGATTATATTTTTTATATGTATGTATTCTCTTGCATCCTATAACCTTTCTTAATATACTTATTAATTCTTCTAGGGATTTTTTTTTTGTATATTCCTTAGAGTATTTTATATACACAATAATGCAGTCTGTGAATAAAAATTGTTTTACTCATCCTTTCTAATCATTATGATTTTATTTCTTTTTCTTGTCTAATTATGTTAGCTAGACCTTTAATATAATTTTGAATAAACATAGCAAAAGTAGACATCTTTGTTTTGTTCCCAGTATTAATAGGAAAGCATTTAGTCTTTTACCATTAGGAATGATGTGAGGTATGGGGTTTTGGTAGATAGCTTTTACTAGCTTAAGTAACTTTATTTATACTAGTAATTTGCTGAGAGCTTTTAAATAAATAAATATAGAATTTTCCTCTCTTTTTTTATTTTTGCATCTTTTGAAGTGGTTATATGATTTTTCCCTTTCATTCTCCTAAGAAGTCAAACTGTATTGGTAAATTTTTTAATGTAAAGCAAACTTGCAATCCTAGAGAAAATTTGACTTGTTCTTACAGTATTACATTTTCATGTATGTCTGCATTTGATTCATTTATATTTTATAAAGGATTCTTGAGCCTATACTCTTGAGGAATATTGGTCTGCAATATATACATATTTATATATTTCTTATAAATTCCTTATTCGATTTTGGTATCAGGAAAAGCATCCTCATAAAATGAAATAGAAAGTACTTACCTTCTCATTTTTTTTTTTTTTTGGAAAGATTTTGTATAAGATTATTCTATTCGTTTCTTAATTGTTTGTTAGAATTCACCAATGAATCCATCTGTGCCTGTAAGTTTCTTGGTGGGAAAGTTTACTTATAACTATAAATTTCATTTATTTAATATATAAATGCTATTCAAATTTTCAATTTCATTTTGGGTCAAATTTGATAGGCTATGTTTTTAAAGCACTTTTATTCATTTCATCTAAGTTAACAAATTTATTGGTATTAAGTTGTTCATAAATTTCATTATTTTCCTCTTAATGTCTGTAGCATATATAGTGAAGTACTTTTGTGTCATTCCTGATATTGGTAATTCATTTTATCTTTTTTTCTTGATTTGTCTTTCTAAGGATTTATTATCTCATTAATATTTCCTAAAAATCATCTTTTGGCTTTGTTAATTTTTTTATTGTTTGTTTTTTATTTGGTGGATTTCTGGACTTATCATTTTGTTTTCCTTATTTGTTACTTTTAAGACTTTTTCTTTATCGTTGGTTTGCCACATTTTGATTATAATGTGCATTGGTATGATTTTCTTTGTGTTTTAACCTCTCAGAACTTGTTGAACTTTTTAGATACAAGAGTTTATATTTTCTGTTAAACTAAAAAAATTTCACTGATTTCTTTACATATTTTCCACCCCTCTTCCCTGCTCCCACTTCTCTTTCTTGGCTTCTTCTGGGACTCCAATTGTACATATGCTTTACTTCTTCATATTGTCTCATAGTTCACCAAGATTCTTTGCATTTTTCCTCCTATTTAGTAGAATAGCTTCTATTTGCCTGTCTTCAATATCACTGATATATTTTCCTCTGCAGTTTATAATGTACTGCTAAGCCTGCCAATAAAATTTTTATTTCAGATATTATATTTTTAATGCAAAAATGTTTATTTTTTCTATTTTGTAGTTTCCATTTTTCTATTGAAATCCTCTATTTGTTTGTCCTTTGCTCAATTAGTTCTTTAAGTTCTTGAACATAGTTATAATAGCTGTTTTATGTCCTGGCTAGCTAATTCCATCATCTTTGTCATTTTTGTAACTCTTTATACACACTGTCTTTTTTATCCTGATTATGGGGCATATTTTCCTGTTTTTTGCATATCTGGTAGTGTTTTATTTAACCCTATGCATTGAAGATACTGTATTTTTGTCTCATTTAAAGAGGATTGAATTTTATACTTGCAGGCTGTTAATTTACTTGTATATCAGCTTAATGATATTGAGATTTGCTTATAAACATTGTTAGGGTTGGACTAGAATAGCCCTCCCCTGAATATAAATTTTCTGAAGTGTCCTTTGATTATGTGGGATGTTCAACAAAGTTTCTGTACTATGGCTGGTTGGAATTCAAATGTCTGTAATACATATACAAGCTTTGGAATATCCATTGAGTTCTCAAGTCCCTCGTAGTTGTTTTTTGCCCAGCATTTCAGACTCTCATCCTGTGCATGCATAGCTCAGTATTTAGCCAAAGACTAACTGAGAGACTTATGCAGTAATCTAGAGCTCCTTTTCTGCATAGTTGTCTGCTCTGTGGTCCCCCCACCTGAAAATTCCAACGTCTTATAGTATGCCCAAACTTTGGTCTCTGTCTCAATGAGATACCTGTGCTGTTCTTGATCTCTAGCTTCCAGTGCAATGGGTAAGAATGTGCCTCTGAGCTGAGATATGGGGCAATCATGAAGCTCACCCCATTTGTTTCCTCTATTTTGGGGGTCATGATTCTGTTCTGCCTTCTTCACAATATTTGAAAATAATTTTTCTTTTAATAAATTTTGCCCAGTTTTATAGTTGTTTATGGCAACAGGGCTAGACTATTATTAGCTTCTGTAACATGCCAGGATCAGGAGTCTTTTCTTACCCATGAACATTTACAAAATCAAATGAACAAATAAAGCTTCAACAAGACAGTAAATTATTCCCATTTTCATTAAGATGCTGACATGGATTCTTAAGATCCCAAACATCCTACTCATTTGTATAATGAGACTCGTGGATGGAGAAAATGTAAGCATTTATCAGTTATATAAATTTTTACAAGTGATTCGGTATCACTGGGATTTTGCTTTCTTTCCTTTAAAATGAAGACAGAAATAACTATTACCTTATAGTTGCTGTGAGGTTTAAATATAATGTTCATTAAACCCATAACACAGTATTTGACAGATTAAGCACTCAATCAATGAATATCACTATTCTAAAATCAAAAGTTAAAATGTTATTGTAGTGACATTTAAAAAATATTTTCAATATTATAAAAATATGGTAAACATATAATAAAGAGAATTCAAGTAGTATAAAAGTTGTGCAATACAAGGTCTGCCTATTCCTCCAGAGCTTGAATCTTACTTCTGAGAGGTAACAACAATTCTTTTTGTATGCTTCCAAAATTTTGCCATGGATCTGCAAATATGAGTGTTTGTAGCTTCCTTACATTTATACAAATGGTACTTTTTTGTACACACTTTTATCTACCTTGCTTTTATTCACCTAGTGAATTAAATAGTTATGTAGAGTTTTACATTTGGACCAATATAGCTGAGTTTTCTTCCAAACATTTTCTCAATTTACACTCCCACAAATAGTGCTTATTTCTCCACACCTTTCCCAACTCTATGAATTATCAAACTTCAAAATTTTTCTGATTGATATGTGAAACAGAATTCTAATATCTTAATTTGCATTTCTTTTGCTATAACTAGAATGGAAC
>NW_007727835.1:10203-12682 GCF_000696425.1 Galeopterus variegatus | reverse complement strand
TATGTGAAACAGAATTCTAATATCTTAATTTGCATTTCTTTTGCTATAACTAGAATGGAACGTTTCCATTTGTTTATGGGCTACTTGTATTTCTTTGTATCTAAACTGCTTTTTCTTAATCTTTGCCCAATATGTGAAACAGAATTCTAATATCTTAATTTGCATTTCTTTTGCTATAACTAGAATGGAACATTTCCATTTGTTTATGGGCTACTTGTATTTCTTTGTATCTAAACTGCTTTTTCTTAATCTTTGCCCCCTTTCTCGTTTCTTTTAAGTTGATTTGTCTATTTCTTATTGATTTCCAAGATTTTTAAAGTAGAATCAAGAGATTAGTTCTGTGACACATGTTGCAAATATCATTGACTTTCTTTATAGAGGCTTAATTTATTTTTTCTAGTTTATTGTTTTATTTGACTCTACAAGATTTTATATAAACAATATTTTCAATCATTTCCCTTATAGTTTTCATTTTCTGCCCTTTCTTCTTATTCCAAGATTATTTAAAAATTGTCCTATGGGCATTTTCTGGATGCTTCTATCTATCAAAAATTCTAAAATTTAAATTTTTTATTCGAAGGCGGTAGATTTTTAAATAAGGACTGAAGTAAAAACTTTTTTAAAAAATAGCCATTCATTCATCAAATAATGTCATTTCCTTAAATACTAATTGGAAATCCAATCCAATAATATAGGTGTATTTTCCATTTTAAATGCTATTTTTCTATTTTGCTATAATTCTGGAAGCCTTTCTAGATCTAATACAATGTATTAAAGTTTGCCAACACTTGTATTCTGTTGGAAATTCTAATACATATATGTACCCATAAATATGTAGAATAAACATGCTGTTAGAAAATGGTGTCTGATTTACTGATTCTAATGGTCAATCAAAATTGTTCACAATATTTCTAATGCTTATCATATTCTTTCTTCTCTCCTTTTAAGACTAAAATGCATTTTGTAGCAATGAGTCTGTCATGAAACTTAACATGAATTCTTTCAGGGAGAGCTCCTGTCTTGCCATGTAGCAGTTCAGAGGGATACCTTGCTCACAAGAGGGAATGAGATCTGTGTGCTCAACTGCAAGTGTGATTGGATTTGCAGATTAGCAAAATGAGAAAGATCAAAGCCCTGTTATTAAGCAGACCTAGAAGTCCAGAGCTTGCTCTTGGAAAAAAAATTGTTCTTTGCCCCTAATCTTTCTACTCTTGACCTCACAAAAGGGGTTTTGTACTTCAGACAATGTCATCAGGATGCAAAATCCGATCTCAAGCCACATTCCACTTTCTCTTAACATGGATGAACATTCCCTTGGTGAATAAATTGATAACTCTATGGAAATATCAGGCTTCAAACAGAATTTATAATTCCATTAAGTCATTTAGCAAAGCATATTGAGTTTTGTGGAAACTAAAGAGAAAATCAGGCCCACACACTTACTCTTAATTAATCAGTCTCATTTTTCCCAAATTTTAGGAACTTTGTGGTTCTTATATTTGTGACTTCAGAGACTAGCAATGTGCTTGTCACACAGCAATTTGCAGAATGAGTAATTTTTTAGACTCAAAGGAAAATTTGCAGGTTGTGCAGGTTTTAGATCCTAAACCATTAACCCGTATTGATTCACAGGTAAACCACAGTGTTTGGGAAGTTTGAAATTGACAATATGTAGGCAGGTAATGAGGTTCTCACCTTACCAATTCGTGTTATTCAGGAACAACATTGCCTTAATTAAAGCAGTGAGCTTTTTCTTATCCTGAATGTTAAAAAGACAGGAGCATTTTGAAATGTTTGTTTTATTAGAAAATTTACCGTGATGGATTGCTATCTTGGAACAAAATGGAATGCACTAAAAGCGCTCACAGTTGAAACCATAATGAAAACTATTTAATCTTATTGAAGCAGAGGATACCTCAGTGTATTCTAATTCTTCAGGGTCGTGATCATGCCATTTGTGATCTGTGTACTCACATATATCCCCTTACCTCTCCCATTATTCTACGTAAACATCATTTATGATATCTCAAGTTCCTGAAACAAATCATTTTCTCCTTTACCTTTAGGTCTTTACTCACACAAAACCCTCGTTGGGAAACTTCATGTCCTTCTTTCCACTTTCATTTAGCTACTCCTTTTAGGGTCTAAGAGTTAACATAGATACAACTTCTTTGGGATTATATCTTGACTTCCCAAAGCTTGGTTTCATGCCCTTCTTATGTTCTCCATAGCACTCACGTTTACTTCTCACAGTCACAGGAGTCAAGAAGTGCAGTCAGCCTTCTGTATACCTGTGTTCCTCATCCTTGGATTCCCTTCTTATGTTCTCCATAGCACTCACGTTTACTTCTCACAGTCACAGGAGTCAAGAAGTGCACTCAGCCTTCTGTATACCTGTGTTCCTCATCCTTGGAATCTGCCAACCACAGATCAAAAATATTTGGAAAAAAAATAATAAAATAACAATACAACAACGAAA
>NW_007727835.1:8862-9654 GCF_000696425.1 Galeopterus variegatus | reverse complement strand
GCCAACCACAGATCAAAAATATTTGGAAAAAAAATAATAAAATAACAATACAACAACGAAAATAGTACAAATTGAAAAACCAGTGCAATATAACAACTATTTACATAGCATTTGCATTGATTTAGGTATTATAAGTAATTTAAAGATTATGTGAAGTGTAAAGGAGGATGTATATAGGTTATACGAAATACTATGCCATTCTGTGTAAGGGACTTGAGTGTCTGCCAATTTTGATATGGGGGGGATGTCCTGAAACCAGTCCCCCAGATATCAAGAAATGACTGTATATTCCTCATCTGTGAAGCATAACCATTGTACTCATTCTCAACTGAGCTTAGATTGAGTCCCCAAATTCTCTTCCTCTCTCTCTCTCTTTTTGGCAATATTATTGAGGAATAATTGACATACAACCTACATGTCATACATAAATACGTTTAAAGGGTACAGTTTGGTATGTTTTCACATATGTATACACCCACAGAACCATCATCAAATCAGGATAATAAGTGTATTAGCCAAACCCAAGCATTTCCTCATGCCCCTTGTAATCCTTCTCTCTTGTACCTCTTTGGTCCCTACTCTACTCTGTATTCATAAAGTACATACTCTTTTTCCCTTCTGGCTTCTTTTACTCAGCATAAATATTTTAAGATGCATCCTTCTTGTTATGTGTGTAACCAATTGTTTATTACTTTTTTATTTCTAAGTAATATTACACTGTATGAATATACCACAATTGGTTTATCCATTACACTGTTGTTGAACAGTTGCATTGTTTCCAGTTGAGGTCTA
>NW_007727835.1:4964-7694 GCF_000696425.1 Galeopterus variegatus | reverse complement strand
TAGGAGTAGGACAGCTGATTTATATGGCAGGTATATGTTCAGCTTTTTAAGAAACTGCCAAAGTGTTTTCCAATGTGGTTTATACATTTTTACATTCTTACCAGCAGTGTATGAAAGTTTCATTTACTTAACTTTCTTGTCAATACTTGATATGGTCATTCTTTCCAATTTTAGACATTCAAATAAATGCATAGTGGTATCTTGTGGTTTTAATTTTCCCATTGACAAATGATGTTGTGTATATTTTTATATGATTATTTGCCAAATACATATCTGTTTTTTTCTTTAATGAAGTATACATTCAAATCCTTTGCCCACTTTTTTTTCATTGGAGTTTCTTGTTTTCTATTTATAGAATGTTAAGATTTCTTCAGATAGCATCTTTATCAGATATGTGAATTGCAAATACTTTTGCTGGTCTGTCTTTTCTTGTCTTTCTTTTAACAGTGACTTTTAAAGACCAGAAATTCCTACATTTGATGAAGTCAAAATTTTCAATTTTTTCTTTTATGGATTGTGTTTTTGATGTAATATCAAGGAAATATTTGCTTAACCCAAAGTCACAAAAATGTAGTCCCGTGTTTTCTTCTAGAAGTTTTATAGTCTTCAGTTTTACATCTAGGCCTATGATCTATTTTATGTTTGTTTTTATGTGGTATGAATCTAAGTTCAATACTATGCATGTGGATATCCAATTGTCCTAGAACCATTTGTTGAAAAGACTATCTTTTCTCTTCCCACGTGCATTTGCACCTGTGTCTAAAGTCAGCTGACCATATATGCGTAGGTTTATGTCTGAACTATTTATTCTATTCTATTGATGTATTTGTTTATCTTCAGGTCATTCGTAGGTTTATGTCTGAACTATTTATTCTATTCTATTGATGTATTTGTTTATCTTCAGGTCAGTACTACACAGACATTTATAGTAACTAGTCTTAAAGTCAGTTGGTGAATTAAAGTCAATTATGTATCTCTCTTTTATGAAGTCATTTGGCTTTTCTAGGCCTTTTCAATTTTCATTTTCATTTTAGATCCAGCTTGTCAATTTCTTACAAAAAGCCTGCTAGTATTTTGACTGGTATTGAGTTAAACCTATAGATAGTTTAGAGAAAAATGACACCTTAACGTTTTTGAGTCTCCTAGTCCTTAAACATGATATATATCTTCACATATTTAGGTCATTAATTTTTTCTTTCCTCAGGAATGTTTTGTAGTTTCTGTTGTATAAGTCTTGTATATCTTTTGTCAGATTTACACACATTTTATAATTTTTGATTGTACTGGTTTTTAATTTAATGTCAATATTCACTTCATTGCTAGTATATAGAAACACAATTCATTTTTACATATAAACTGTGGATTTTTTTTTTGTAGATTCCATAGGATTTTCAGTGGAGAGGATCATAGCATCATGTAATAAAGACATTTTTACATTTTCTTTTCTTATATGGGTGCCATTTATTTCTTTTTCTTGCTTTGTGGCACTGGCTAGTACCACAATTATAGTAATTAATGTAAGTGGTGGGAATGTATGCACTTGCATTGTTTCTTATATTAAAGGTAAAGCATTCAATCTTTCATTACTAATTATAATTTCAGAGATGACATTTATCAGGTAGAAGAAATTCCCTTCTATTCCCAGTTAACTGAGAATCTTTATCAGGAGTGGACATGGATTTAGCAAATGCATTTTTTTCATCTATTGAGATTATTGGTTTTTTATTTCAGTCTATTACTATGGTGCATTAAATGAATTAATTTTCAAATGTTAAAACCAGCCTCATATTTCATGAATAAACTTGCTCATGATGCACTATGTTATATTATACATTGTTAGATTTGTTTTTAATAACATTTCTAGAAAATGTTATTAAGAATTTCTGCATCTGTTTTCATGAGGGGTAATAATTTGTAGTTTTCTTTTCATTTAACATCTTTTTCTGGTTTTATATCAGAATAATACTGGTCCCATGGAATGAATTGGGAAGCATTTTATCCTTTTCAATTTTTTGGAAAAGTTCATTTAGACTTGGTATTATTTCTTCTTTATGTTTAGTAAGATTACCCAGTGAAGCTATTTGGGACTCTAGTTTTCCTCTTGTGAAGGTTTTTAACAAATTCAATTCCTTTAATCAGTATAGGGCTATTCAGGTTATCTATTTTTGTTTGTTTGTTTTTTTTACATGAGCTTTTATAGATTGTTTCTTTCAAAGGTTTGGTCCATTTCATCTAAGGTGTCTAATTCATTGGCATGAAGAATAATATTTCCTTATTATTCTTTTAATGTTTGTCAAATCTGTAGTTGTCACCCCTTTCTTTCCTGATATTGGTAACTTATGTTCTTTATTTTGTCTCTTTCTTTTCCCCTAATCCTTCCTAATAGAGGTTTTTCAGTCTTATTGATCTTTTCAAAGGACTAGTTTTTTGTTTCATTGATTTTCTTTGCATCTCTTTTGTTTTCTATTTAATTGATATCTGCTTTGATGGTTATTATTTCATTTCTTCTACTACTTCAGGTTTAATTTTCTCTTTTTTAAATTTTTTTTTTTTTCAGGCAGAAGCCGAGGTCGTTGATTGGGACTTTTCTTCTTTTCAGCTAGGGGTATTCAGCACTATAACATTTCGCTTATGTACTGCTTTAGGGGCATCCTCTAAGTTTCAATATGTTGTGTTTTAATGTTTATTCAATTCACAATATTTTGAAATCCCCCTTTAGATTTTTTTTTT
>NW_007727835.1:3364-4596 GCF_000696425.1 Galeopterus variegatus | reverse complement strand
TTTTTTTTTTGACTCATAGTTTACAGACAAATGTGCTATTTAGTTTTCAAATATTTGGAGATTTTCCCGCTATCTTTCTATAACTGAATTTACTGAGACTTGATTTATGCCCAGAATGTAATCTATCCTGGTAAGTGTATTACATATACTTGAAAATAGTGCATATTCTGCTATTGTTGGCTGAAATGTTCTATAAGTGTCAAGTAGTTCAAGTTGGAGTATAGTGTTTTTCCAAGACTTCTGTATCTTTACTGATTTTCTGTCTATATATTCTAAAAATTATCATGAAGGAATGTTGAAAGCTTCAATTTTAATAGTGGATTTGTTTATCTCTACTTGAAATTTTATCAGGGTTTTATTTTTTAAGGTATTTTAAAGCTCTTTTATAAGGTGCATAAACACTTAAAAATATTGTATACTATTTAATTAATTGACCCCTTTTACACTGAAAACTAACCTCTGTATCCTTGGTAATATTCTTTTTATGAATTAGCTGATATCATATAGCTATTCTAGTTTTCATCAATAGTCTGGTATATCTTTCCTTCCTTCTAACTTTTAATCTATTTTTGTCTCTATATTTAAAGTGAGTTTTTTGTAGTCAATGTATAGTTGAATCTTGATTATTTGTTTGTTTTTTAAATCCAGTCTGGAGCAGAGGGCAGCCCTCTCCTCCCAGAAGCAAGCATGAGATCATGGCCAAGGTCCTAGGCAGGAACTGGGGCAGCCCCCTCAACCTGGAAGCAGACAAGGGAGCATAACAAAAACACCACTTCCATATGAGTGGCCCACCACAGCCATGACTGTTGCAAAAGTGGCTTGGAACCACAGCAGTAGCCACAGTCACCATGCAGTTGGACCCCCAGAAACTCAGCTGCTTTGACATATGGATAGTCAACAGTGGAGACTGGAAAAACAAAAGGAAGTCTCTCTCCTCAAAGCCCACTCCAGAGTAACAGAAGAAACAACTGCTCTACCAGATGACCAGACATTAGCACAGAGAACTAGAAATATGAAAACCCAAGAAATATGACACCACCAAAAGGATACAGTAATTTCAAACACCACACACTACAGAGCAGGCAACTCTTGAAATGACTGAAAAGGAATTCCCAGTAACAATCTTAAAGAAACCCACTGAGATAGGAGGACTCAGTTAGACAACAAAATTAAGTGAGAAAAAAAATCCAGGATATGAAGGAGGAAACTTACAAAGAGATTAATACCTTAAA
>NW_007727835.1:0-1872 GCF_000696425.1 Galeopterus variegatus | reverse complement strand
TTTTTCCCTAAGTACTGCATGAGCCATGCATCCTATAAATTTTGATATGTTGCACTTTGATCTTTATCTCAAAGTACTCTCTAGTTTCTCTGATTTTTCTTTTTACCCATTGTTTATTTAGGAGAGTGTTGTTCAATTTCCATACATTTGTGAGTTTTCTGAATTTCCTTCTGTTATTGTGATCAGAGAACATGTTTTCTATTATCTTAACCAGTCTTTCTAAACGTATTAAGATTTGTTTTGTGGCCAAAAATAAATTTTAAAAAATTAAAATAAATCCAATCTGTTGATCTCTGACTTTTTAAATTGACAAGTAAAATTTGTATATATTTATGGTGTACAACATGATGTTTTTATATGTGTATACACCGTGAAATGATGAAATCAAGCTATTTAACATATATATTACCTAACATCCTTATCTTTTTTGTGTGTGGTGAGAACACATAAAATCTACTTTCTCAGCAATTTCCAAATATACAATATATTGAATTATATTTTTCTCTAATTTGTTCTTGATATCTCTCTCTGGAGAGTGGCTGTAAATTCTAGCACTGTCCTGATTCAGCTGAAGGGAAGGAGATCATGCATATTTACAATATACCTTTTATGGGATACTTCTTTGTCTTGGTCAATGACCTAATTCCTAAGTGTCCAACCTGTGGCCATGTTCCTCTCTCAGGAAACTTGCTACACTGGCAGACACCCTTGCAGCTCTTGTCTGACCTGTGTCTAGATACTTCCTACCAACATAGTTACTCTTTAGGAGAACAGGAAAGAAGTTAGGTTTGAATGTGTTGGTCAGGTGAGACACAGAGAAGGCAACACAACAGAACACAGGAAATAACNCCATGGCTTAAGCAGCAGCCTAGAAGAAGAAAAAGAAAGAATTTCTGATCTTGAAGTGACACAGGTGGACAAAAAAAAGGAAAACAGAATTTTTAAAAATGAAGAAAATCTAAGAGAGCTCACAGACAGCCTTAAGTGCACAAACATTCAAATCATGGGTGTTCCAGAAGGGGAGGAGAAAGGAAAAGGCATGGAAAATCCATTTGTTGAAATAATAATGGAAAATTTCTGAAGTATAGGGAGAGACACGGACATTCAGATCCAGGAGGCTCAATGATCTTCACACAGATTCAATCCAAAAAGATCCTCTCCAAGACACTAATAGTCAAACTGTCAAAACTCAAAGACAAAGAGAGAATCTTAAAAGAAGCAAGATAAAAGTATCAAGTCACCTATAAGGGAGCCCCTGTTAGGCTAACAGCAGACTTCTCAACAGAAACTCTACAGCAAAGAATATTGTACTCAGTAAGGCTATCCTTCAGAAGTGAGGGGAAACTAGTATATTTTCCAGACAAACAAAAGCTGCAGGAGTTCACCACCACATGACTAGCCCTACAAGAAATCCTCAAGTAAGTCCTACCTCTGGAATCTGAAAACTAATAATTGCTACCACAAATACACAAGAAAGAACAAAACGCACTGGTTGAACAAAAATTCAAATGAGAAAGAGAAAGAAATTAAATCTTACCACCACAAAAAACCATAATGACAATGTAATAATGCCCTGTTTTATTTCTGATTTTAGTAATTTTTGTTTTCTCTCTTTTTTTCTTGGTCAGCATAGATAAAGATTTGCAAATTTTGTTGATCTTTTTGAAGAATCAACTTTTGGTTTTGTTGATTTTCTCTATTATTTTTTAATTCCCTATTTCATATATTTCTGCTGTAATCTTTGTGATTTCCTACTTATATTGGCTTTTGGTTTAGTTTGCTCTTCTTTTTCTACATTCTTAAGGTAGAAGTTTACATTGCTGTTTTGAAATTTTTATTATTTTTAATGTGTGTTTACATGTATAAATTTTT
>NW_007727834.1:364085-364870 GCF_000696425.1 Galeopterus variegatus | reverse complement strand
TAGAAAATTGATCGGCTCCTCTTGGAGTGAAGTAATACACAACAAGTACAACCTTGGCGCATGCCCTAAGGGAGGAGGTAAGGCTACCTCCCCACAGATGCCATTTCTGGAGTTTCATAACCACCCACTCAGTGCTGGTTCAACTCATGGGACTCTTTTAAGAGCCTTCTGTATGGTAAACGTAGGGAATGAGGTTTCCTGGGAATAGCCTCATCTGTGGGTACTCCTTTATATCAATGATAGGAAGGGCAGGACAAGCAACTTCAGCCATGCTGTTGCAGTGCCCTACTCAGGAAGGCGCTGTTCATATATATGTAACAGGTGCACAGCGCTTTTCTGAGTGGAGTATTGTGCAGCATGAACAACATTGGTGGTTTCATTGATAACGGTTGGTNGTGTTTGTACTTGAGTATGCGAGTATATACTCCATGTTTCTTTGTTGTTGTTTATTTTTTATTCATGGAATTAATTATTGTTTGTTTTTATTTGTGATTTTCTTGTTATTAATATTGTTTTGGATGTTGGTTTTTCCACTAGGTTTTTGCATATGTGGATATGTTGTCTTCTGTGAATTCTTTTTACACCTATTTTGACTGGCATTTTGTTTTTTAATATGTTTAGAATTTTCAGTGCATTGTTTTATTATTATAATTTGCACTGCATCGTTTTGTATCGATGATTTGCTGTTTTCATTTTCTCATTATTTGTATTTTTATTTGCAGATAAGTGTTCCACGTGTTTGCGTATGTTACATGTGTTTTTTGTATGAATGTTTATTAGTGAGT
>NW_007727834.1:362633-363328 GCF_000696425.1 Galeopterus variegatus | reverse complement strand
TGCTATACAGATACTTGAAAGTGTGGATGCAGCTTTGGAACTGGGTAATGGGCAAAGGTCGTAGGAGTTTGGAGGACTGAGAAGAAGAGAAAAAGACGAGGGAAAGTTTGGAATGTCTTAGAGACTTTACGTGGTGAGCAGAATGCTGATACAAATGTGGACATCAAAGGCCATAGGGATGATAAGGTCGCAGATAGAAATGAAGAACTTATTNCTGTGACGATATTACCATATCAGTAGGGGTTAAGATGGTGCCTGAAAATTGCTCTCAACTATACTATTTACGCGTTTCTTAGGTGATATTTTTACATTTTATGTGAACAAATGAAGTGATGAGAGTTCATGGACTTTGGATGTATTGTCCCCTCCAAAATTCATGTGGAAATTTGATCTCCAATGTGGCAGTGCTGGAAACTGATTGAGTCATGGGGGTGGATCCCTCATGAATGGATAAATGTTCTCCATGGGGGATGGGGGATCAATGAGTGAGTTATAGCTCTATTAGTTCCCACAAGAGCTGTTTTTTTAAAAAGACCATGGCACCTTCTCTTTCTCTCTCGCGTTCTCTCACCATGTGATCTGCTTGTACCTGCCAGCTGCCTGCCACTTTCCCCCATGAGTAGAAGCAGCCTGTGGCCCATGCCAGATACAGCTGTCCCAGAATCATAAGCCAAATAAACCTCTTTCCTTTATAA
>NW_007727834.1:350624-361501 GCF_000696425.1 Galeopterus variegatus | reverse complement strand
AATGTCTTAGAGACTTTACGGGGTGAGCAGAATGCTGATACAAATGTGGACATCAAAGGCCATAGGGATGATAAGGTCGCAGATAGAAATGAAGAACTTATTGGGAATTGGACAAAAGATCACCCTTGTTACACCATAGCAAGAAATATAGCTGCATTGTCTCCATGCCCTTGGACTTTGTGGAAGGAGTGACTTAAGTGTTGTGAACCGGAGCATTTAGGCAAAGGAATTTCGAAGCAGCAAAGCATTAAGGAAGCTGCATGGTTGCTTTGAAAAGCCTACTTTTAGTTACGGTGGCAAAATCATGCTGTAAAGCCTGAATTTAGAAGGGAATCAGAACGTATAGACTTGGATAATTTGCATCCTGACCATGCAGTAAAGAAGTGGAGAGCTGGAGAACAATGCAAGGGGGAAGCAGATCGACTGGTTGCTTAACATCATTATCTTGGCAGTGAGGCAGCCAGATACTAATAGAAGAGAAAATGAGAGGAAAGCCCTGCAGGCATTTCAGAAGTCTGGAAGGGTGCCAAACCCATCACATGCCCCGAGCATTAGAAGGACTGAGTTATATTGGAGGACAGACCTGGGGCACAGCTGCCCTCGGGAACGTACTCCCTGCATCCTAGCTGCTTCAGGTGGAGTGGCCCCAAGTGTGGTTCTTGCAGCATCCTTGGAGAGTAGAGGCCTGAAACCTCGCTGGATTCCACATTGTGTTAAGTCTTCAGGCTGGCAGGACATGATAGCAGTGGAGGCATGGCAGCCTACACCCAGATTCCAGAAGATGTATGGAAAAGCCTTGGAGATCAGACAGAGACCTGTTGCAGGGGCAGAGCCACTGCAGAGGACATCATCTAGACCAAAGAAAAGCAGGAAGTTGGGGTCATAGCCACCAACAGGGAAATGTCTACTGCAGCCAATGTAGTAGGGCTCCCGCCAGGAACAAAGAACATCGGGGCCATCGTTAACGTGCAATAGAGGCCTGGAAAAGCCAGAGGCAGCAGCACAGCCCACTGGGGTGCATCTGGCATAGCTGTGGGAACAAGGCTGCCTGAAATTTTGGGGACCCAGATTCCCAATTGTGCCCAGGATACAAGACTTGGAGTCAAAGAACATTATTTTGGAACTTTAAGATATAATGTCTGCCCTTCTGGGTTTTCGATTTGTTTGGGGCATGTTTCTCCTTTATTCTGGCCTTTTCCTCCCATTTGGAATGGTAATGTGTACCCAATGTCTGTTCCACCATTGTATCTTGGCAGTAGATAAATTTGGTTTTGATTTTTCCACATTCACAGCTGTACGGACTTTTGCTTTTGATCTCAGAAGAGACATTGGACTTTGAGCTTTTAATTTGGTGCAGGAAAAACCTAAGATGTTTGGGACTGTTTGGGCAGAATGATTGAATTTTGTACGTGAGAAGAACATGGGTTTTTCGGGTCCAGGGTTTGAATGATAGAGTTTGGATGTGTTGTCCCCTCGAAAAGAGGTGGAAATTTGTTCCCCAATGTGGCAGTGTTGGAAACTGATTGAGTCATGGGGGTGGATCCCTCATGAATGGATTAATGCTCTCCCTGGGGCAGAGGGGAGTAATGGGTGAGTTCTCATTCTATTAGTTCCTGTGAGAGGTTGTTGTTTATAGTACCATGGCACCTCCTCTCTTTTTCTCTTGCGTCCTCTCTCGCCATGTGGTCTGCTTGTACCTCCTAGCAGCATGTCACTTTCAGCCATTAGTAGAAGCAGTCTGAGTCCCATGCCAGATGCAACCATCCCAGAATCGTAAGCCTCATAAACGTCTATACTTTATAAATTACCCAGTCTTAGGTAAGTCTGTTATAGCAGCCCAAGTGGACGAAAACAAGAGTACACATGGTAAGGAATTGGCTCACATGATTATTAAGCCTTGCAAGTCACAAGATTTTCAGGGTGACTCAACAAGTTGGAGACCCACGAAAGCCGATGGTATAGTATCAGTTCAAGTCTGTCCAAAGGCCAGAGAACCAGGAGAAGGAATGTTGTAGTCTCAGTTGAAGGTCAGCAGCCTCGAGGCCTTGGAAGAGCCAATGTTTCAGTTTGAGTACAAAGCCAGAAAAGAGTCATTTTACCAGTTTGGAGTCGAGCAGGAAGAATTCCGTCTAACTCAGGGAAGGGTCAGCATTTTTGTTCTATTCAGGCCTTTAATTGATTGGTTTAGACCCTTTCACATTATGGAGGGAAATCTACTTTACTCATTCCACTGAATAGCACAGAAATACCGAAAATAGTGATTGACCAAATATTTGGGCAACTCGTGGTACAGTCAAGCTGACACATAAAACTGACCATCATAAGTTTACCCTTTTTCCCTTTAGCACTTATACACATCTCCTTAAACCATACTTAATCTCCAAATGAAAACAATGCCAAGGTCATAATTCTGCCTAATACTGTACAACCATTCCTCATTTAACCAACAATGTACTACCCACTTGACCAGAAAAAGAGGTAAAGTTCTGGAGTAATGTTTCTCTTCTACTTGCTATTCCATAACTAAAATCCTATGATTTAAATTTAACAATAGAGGACTTCCAGTCAAGATGGCAGAAGAGATGGCCGCAAGTGTCACCTTCTCCTTCCATCAACCAATTTATAAATATTAAAAGCACCTACAGTCAAGCTGGGGCTGCTAGAGCTCAGGGGAAAAGTAGGAGTGACCTATGGATTTCACAAAGGCAGGAAAAGCAATGATGAGAGAAAGAAAGGACCACTCCCACCATTTCAAGCCCCAGGGACTTAAGACTGGCTCCACTGAGCACACAGAGCAGTAGATGGCAAAAGCTGTCGCTGTGCCCTTCATGTGAAGTTACTTAGAGGTGGCAGGGTAGAAGAGGACATTGGTGGTCCCCAGGCTCGCAAGACCACTGAGTTCCTGTGGACCCACATAGGAGTGTGGAGGCACAGAAAAATGAAAAATAAGCCATTCAGAGGCCAATGAGTTCCCACAAGGGAACAGTGCATGTCCCGTCCCCTGGAAAGTGTTTGAAGTGCCGGAATTAGGGGAGGTGGACCCACTGGGGGAACACTGGGGCACAGCATGGACAGCTTATCTGCCCTCCAATCAGCACAGGCCCACTCAGTGGATACTGTTCAGGAATATAGAATTTCAGGGGGAGCAGGTTGCTGAAAATACTCAGGCCCAGACCACACTTTCCACACAGCCCAGGTATACCAGACCTCACAAGACCCAGAAGTGCTTACAAGGTCAAAAATTAAAACCTGACCTGCCCCAAAAGCCTTCCCAAGAGAAACAGCAAGAAAGCAGCAATTTATCTCAACCACAGGGCTCATGTGCTGGTTGATAGGAGGATTTTTTATTTTAGAATTAAGCAAAGGACAACAAATTAGTTCCAGTGCAGTGCTGCTGTGGTAGGAACAGCAAATGATCCAACACAGAATTGAAAGAAAAACAAAATCCCCACATATCAGAGATGAAATTTTTATATTAACCATTAAAGTCTAACACCACCAAAGAACACTTATAAAACCTAGAAGGACTAGAAGCTACGAAGGCTCCCAAGAAGGGAGCAGAGGAAGGCTGTGGGCCTCATCCATGCCACCCCAATGTCTGCACTCAGCCCAGCACCGATCACCGAGCCATTGCTAGAAGTGACCCAGGCTCCTGTTTGGGGGCAGTGGGAGGCCAATGGCCTCAGCCAGGCCCCCCCAGACATCTGCACTCCGCTCAGTGGTGACCGAGCCACCACTGGAAGCCCCAACGTCTCCTCTGTTGGAATGAGGGGCATGCCATGGGCCTCACCCACACCCCCTCCTTCCACATCCTCCCATGCTGTCACCTCCCCCTTCCCCTCTACACTTTCCCTCAACTGTTCCACTATAATATCTTTCAAAGTAAAAAGAAATAATAGTATAATAAATAAATAAATATAAATTTTACAATAGATAATTGCTATATCAGCAATACATCATATATGTTACAGAATAAAGTAATGAGAGAGGAAAATAAATTATATAATTTTTGTATATGTTCCTCAAATATATTCAAAACAAAGTAAGGAGGAAATACTCATGACAACCAGAGTCCTTGATTCTGTAACTGGCCACATGTTGGTAGCCTTCTTCCACTATCCATATTTTATTGCTTTTCCCTTCAGCAAGCAACAGAGCTGGCTTTTTTCTTTACCTTGTAGGTGACACACACCTTCATTTCTGAAGAGTCTGGGCCATTCATACTACTTCATGTAGTGGGGTGTTGTAGTTTTCCATTGATCTTAATCATAGCGCATGGTAATCCCAAGAGATGCCCTAAGGGATATCCTGTATTCCAGACAGTAATCCACTGTGGAGCAGCAGTAAAGTTTTCCATTGGTTGTCTTGAGCAATCACCCCAACCCTCAAAGAAATTCCCTTCTCAGACTTCTTAAAAATTAGGAAATATTTTACTGACTTTTCTTTCTTTTGGGGGTATATCTCTTATTAAACAATAGCTGGTATGAGAAGATGAGAGAGAGAGAGAGAGGAGGGAGAGAGATAGAGACAGGGAGAAAAGACTGGAGCAGTACCTGTTTTATATTGTTGTGCTGAGAAATGTGGGATATCCTGATGTCTTCTTTCAGGTAAGATTCTTTAAATTACAATCAAGTGTTGGCATGTGTTGATTGTGTAATTCGCCGCCCATCTCAAACAGGCCCATGTTCCTCTTCAACGCAAAGTCTTGGGGGTTTGGTCGGTTGTAATTAAATATAAGGATTTACTCTATTTCCTAAAGGTATTACCATTTCACCATATGTCTACTGGTCAGTGTCTTTTCTCATCCTTCCTGCACAAAGAGGGTTTCCCTGGGAATGGGTTCTCCACTACTTCTGATTTATACTTTTTGGTGAGGGTGCCTTTTTAGGGATTTTATGTTGTTTGGGGGTTTGAGGATCGATTCCTCTTTGTTTTTTTATGCTTTTGCTATTTCTATCAGTTCGTTTCATGTGTAGTTTTCTGTTTGGTTTGACTGGCTTCATTGGGATTTTATGTGTTTAAATTTGTTTTTTGTTTAGCAAGCTGTTGGTTATTGATGTTTTGATTGGTATTTTTTTGTGTGTTTGTTGCATGGAATTTTGTATTTTCTTTTTTGTTGGTTTTTGGGTTTCACTTTGTGATTTCTGTTTATTGAAAGGATCGATCTCTTTGTTTTTGTTATGCTTTTGCTATTTCTGTCAGTTCCTTTCGTGTGTAGTTTTCTGTTTGGTTTGACAGGCTTCATTGGGGTTTTATGTGTTTCAATTTGTTTTTGGTTTAGCAAGTTGTTGGTTATTGATGTGTTGATTGGTATTTTTTTGTGTGTTTGTTGCATGGAATTTTGTATTTTCTTTTTTGTTGTTTTTTGGGTTTCACATTGGGATTTCTGTTTACTGAGTTTTAATTTGTATACTGATTTGTGTGTATGTTGTTTGAACTTTGAATTGAGTGTTGGTAGAGTTCTTTTGATAGCTCATTAATGTGGCTCATGGTTAGTTCTTTGTATTTTGTTTGCAGATTTTTGTTGTTTGTTTACTTTAAATTATTGTTTGTTTAATGGTCTCTATGTGTCTGTGTATGTGGTTTCAAGAGTTAGTGGATCTTAGAATCTCCTTCTATAGGCTAGGTGGCTCCAAAGATTATTTTGTTTCCTGCCTTCCTTTCTTTCTTAGCTCCCATGTATGAGTGGCACATGCATTATTTATCCTTCTGTGCTTTGCTTGCTTCACTCAACATAAATTTCTCCAGGTTCATCCATGTTGTTACAAATGGGAGTATTTCATTCTTTTTATAGTAGAATAGTATTCCACAGTGTATACATACCACAGTTTCCTTACCCAATCACCTGTTGGTGGGCATTTAGGTTGGTTCCCTATCTTGGCTATTGTAAACAGAGCTGCAGTAAACATGGGCGTGAAGGTATCTCTTCGCCATGATGATTTCCATTCCTCTGGATATATACCCAGTACAGGTATTGCTGGATCATAGGGAAGATCTATCTGTAGTTGTTTGAGAAACCTCCAAATTGATTTCCATAGGGGTTTTACTAATTTACATTCCCACCAACAGTAGATATGTATTCCCTTTTCTCTCTGTCATCACCAGCGTTTGTAATTCACCATCTCTTTGATTATAGCCAGTCTAACTGTAGTGAGGTGGTATCTGAGTGTGGTTTTAATTTGCATGTCTCATGAGTAGTGATGTTGAGCATTTTTTCATGTATCTGTTGGCCACAGTACTACCGTCATCCAACAGAGGGTGGGAACATTCCTAGGGCTATAAATTGGAGTTGAGGGGAGAGGGGGTAGGGGAGGGACGTTGGCAGATAATTGTTCGTGTACAAAGGGTGCAAAAGTAATTTCTGGTAATGTTATGCCCCCAGTATGAATATGGCCCCCACAGCATGGGCAGGAGGAGGGGAAATCAGCTTTGCGTCTCATGAATGTTCACAATAAATAAATTAATAAAAGTTCTAAACAAATAAAAGTAAAATAAAAATAAAAATAAAAAATTTTTAAAAAGAGTATTTTGAAGCTACTGCAGCGTGGTTGAAGGAGAGGAGGAGAAATTGTACTTGTGCTTAATTGTGATTGAAGGAGACAATTTTGTGTTGTTTATTTTTTTCCCCGAGGCCTTTGGAAAGATATATAAAGGGCTGAAACACTTCAGTAAAGCAAAAAGTGGACAAAAAGGAAATTGATACATGTAAATGCTTGTGGAGAATTTAAGTTTGGTTCTTTTTCATGAATTTCAGGAAATTCAGAGGAAGGAATTATTTTCCTCCCTGAGCTATTGTTCCCTAAACATGGCTCAGCTCTAAGACCGAGTTTTGTGCTTCTCCATCTTTTGGGGATTGTAGGTGTTTAGTAGATGGATGAAAATGGTACACAGGAACACCTGAGACAGAGTATTTATTATCCTACCAATTTAAAGCACATACGTCGCTAATGTGCAAGATGCTTTTAATAATTTGGTCTTATTCACCTGAATGCAGCATGATCAACCCCAGGACCACATGGTAGTATGTGTTTGGAAGAAGGAAAATCTGTCCAGCTCTCTGACAAAACAGCTTTACTATATCTATAGTGTCAACATTAGGTGAGGTACCTCTCTACTATGCCATTTATTTATATTGGAACTGCTTTTTAATATGAAGAAGAAAGTCATATTTGTAAAGTTGGGACTGGGAAGAAATAAGGCAGTACCTAGGAGGTCAGTTTGTCTTGATTTTCTCTAGGGAGAAGAAGTTTAGGGTCATAGATTATCGTAAGTTTCACTGTAATGCACATAAATATTAGAGAATGTGGTGTGGTCCCTGAATTTAGGGGCGAGGGAAACTTTCTTTATAGGCAAAAGTAGGCAAGAGAACACATGCAGACCAGAGGCCTAGGGGATATCCAGATTACATTTTTCTCACCCCGTCCTAATTTTTATTTCAAGGACAAGAAGAAAATTATCTAGTATGCATCTATTCAAATCTTCTAATACCTCTCTTTATATCAAGGTGCAGAACTTATTCTCCGTAGTTTTGAATCAAGCCTGTTTTTGTTGTGGTAATTGCCCACTCATTTCCTTCCAACTTGTTCTGAGTTCAGTATGTAAAGGTAAGTCCAGGCACCTGGTAGAATGTGTCTCAGAATGCAGACATGCAAATCTACGAGGGGGTCTTCAAAAAGTTCATGGAAAGTGCATATTAAAAAAAAAACTATGCATGAATTAAAAAAAAATGAACCATAATAAACTCATACTAACTTGTTAGAGCATTTCTGAAGAGGACCTAGTTTGAAGCACTAAGAGGATAAGATAACAGTTTAAAAAAGAGCCCCTATCAGAGCAACATAAATTCTGCTAAAATCAAAGCAAGAATAAACATTAAATTTATGGTGAAGCTTGGGTAGAAGAATAATAAAATCACTGATGCTTTATGAAATGTTTATGGGGACAATACACCCGAAAATAAGCAGTTTACAAACGGATAACTAATTTTAAGAAGGCAAGAGATGATGTTGAAGATGAAGCCTCCAGCAGCAGAACATCCACATCAATTTTTGAGGAAAAAATTAATCTTGCTCATGTCCTAAGTGAAGAGGACTGACGACTGATAGCAGAAACAATAGCCAATTCCAGAGACATTTCAACTGGTTCAGCTTACACAATTCTGACTGAAAAATTACAGTTGAGCAAAGTTTCTGCTCACTGGGTTTCAAAACTACTGCACCCAGATCAGCTGCAGAGAAGATCACAGCCTTCAATGGGAAATTTTAAACAAGTGGGATCTAGATTCTGAAGCCTTTCTTCAATGGATTGTAGCAGGAGAGGACACCTAGCTTTAGCAGTACCATCCTGAAGACAAAGCACAATCAAAGCCATGGCTACGAAGAGGTAGAAGTGGTCCCTCTCAAGCAAAAGCAGACCAGTCAAGAGCAAAGTCGTGGAAACAGGTTTTGGGGATGCTCAGAGCATTTTGCTTATTGACTTTCTGGAAGGCTAAAGCATGGAAACCTCTGCTTATTACGGCAATGTTTGAAGAAAGTTAGCAAGCTTTGCAGATAAACACCCTGGAAAGATTCAGCACAGAATTCTTCTTCACCCCACCAATGCTCCTGCTCATTCCTTTCATCAAATAAAGGCAATGTTGTGAGAATGTCAGTGGGAAGTCATCAGGCATCCCCCTTACAGTCCTGACTTGGCTCCTACTGACTGACTTCTTTCTCTTTCTTAATTTAAAAAAAAATCTTTAAAATGTATCCATTAAACTTCAGTTTTTAAAGTAAAAAATAAAAAAAAAAGACACATGCTTTGACATGGTTAAATTCCCAAGACTGTCGGTTCTAACAGGCTGGTATAATCATTTATAAAAGTGTTTTGAAGTTGATGGGGGTTATGTTGAAAAATAAAGTTTATAATATGAATTTATCTTTTAATTTAATTTTTCCATTAACTATTCAAATTTCATTTTTCCACAAAGTTTTTGAAGTCCCCTCATATACTCATAACAATCATGCATCCATAGAAAGGCAGAAAACCCAGGAGATGAGTGGAGCATAAGGACATCCGAAGGCACCAAGAAGATTTTATATCTTTTTGATCATTCCTGCTAAGTATTTTTTATTTTCACTCCTGGGTCTGAGGAGGAAAAGTGATCTCTACTCTATACTATCGCTTACTGATTATTGTCTCATTTTTGCTTCATTGATCCTGTGTGTTTTATCTGCTTATTCTGTGGTCCAGCAGTTGAGGTAAGTAACTCAGGTAGAGGGGCTCAGAGTTTGGGGTGGACAAGGCAGGGGTCGATAAGACAAACTGTATTTTCTGCTTAACTTTTAGATCTGAGGAATACAAACCACTTGTTAATCCTTCATATATAACAGTGGGAAAAGTACCAAGGTAAAATATGCAAAGATGTTCATTCTGTGAGCAAGACAACCTAAGAAGAATGTCTAATGGTTCTCAGTTTTGAAAACTGCCATGTGAAAACTCCAACATGTTAGAGGACGGTACTCAAGGAGGGATGGATGAGAAAAGACACTAAGGTGAGTGATACAGAGTTCCTTTGGACCAATTCTGGTGGACGGTCCCAGCCTGAAATCATTGATGATGTATTACTTTCTTAGGGCTGCTGTAACAAAGTAGTATAAACTGGGTGGCTTTAATAGAAATTGATTATCTAACAGTCTGGATGCTAGAAGTCTGAAATCAAGATATCATCAGGGCTCTACACGCTCTGAAATCTGCAGGAAAATTCTTCCTTGTCTCTTCATTACCTCTGGTGGTTCGCTCACAGTCTTTGGTGCACATTGGCTTGTAAATGCATCACTCCAATCCTCCCACATATTCACATGGCATTCTGTTTGTGTCCTTGTCTGTGTCTCTTCACTTCTTACAAGGACACCAGTCATGTTAGATTAGTGACCCATTCTACTCCAGCATATCTCATCTTAATTTAACTAATTACATCAGCAATGGTTCTATTTCCAAATAAGGTCACATTCTGAGGTCCTGGGTTTTAGGACCTCAACATATCTGTTTGGAAGGACACAATTCAGATTTAACAAAGGAGTCCTTTAATGTACTATTTTTCACACTGTTCTATATGCAGTTAAACTATGTTTTACAAAAAATGAAAGCAAAGATGACAATACACCTGAAGAAAATTATCAAAGATCATCATTTAGGTCTCTAGAAATTAACAAAACTGGATGCAGCAAAATGAGAAGCATTTATTCAAGAATGTCTACTGAATTGCTGTCAGGACAGTGGGAGTTTGTGGCAATTTAGCCAGGGCTAGTTCTCATCCCTCATCCCAGTTTTGTGGTACAGAAGTTCTACCCCAGCTGGTAAGACATGTTGTAAGGGACTGGTATTTCACTTCCCCCACCTTCTAACTCCAGCTCTGTGACCCAGGTCTACCCAAAGACAAGTGAGGTAGGACATTGGCATTATCAGCTCTGAGTTTCTGCTTGAAAGGGCTGACTTTGAGAAAGATGTGGAAATATCCATGCCCGGGGGCATTGTCTACAACAACAGAGATCTCAGTGATAAAAAATCAGGTAAGGCTAGCAACGAAGTGATTTCTGCTGGGTGACGTGTAAAAATGACAGAACAGACAGAAATTTTACAGGGAGATCCTGTGAAAGAAACAGTCAAAGAGGGCTATTAAAAAGTATGTTATAGGGCCGAGCCCGTGGCACACTAGGGAGAGTGCAGCGCTGAGAGTGCAGCAGCGCTCCTGCCACGGGTTCGGATCCTATAGAGGGATGACCAGTGTGCTCACAGTGCTCACTGGCTGAGCGCAGTGCGGCCGGTCTCAAAAGGACAAAAAAAAAAAAAAGCTAAAAAAAGAAAAAAAAAAAAAAAAAAAAAAAAAAAAAAAAAAA
>NW_007727834.1:347714-349660 GCF_000696425.1 Galeopterus variegatus | reverse complement strand
AAAAAAAAAAAAAAAAAAAAAAAAAAAAAAAAAAAAAAAAAAAAAAAAAACACGTCTGTTTTAATCATCTCAAGTGCTTCAAAAAGTTTCAAGAATAGATGAAAATTTAAAAACTGGATAAATATATCCCATAGAAATAGAAATCATAAGAGAGGTGAAGTGGATATCCTAGTATCAGATGAAATAGAGATTAAAAGAAAAAAATGTTTCTACAGAAAATGAGGGGAATTTACATAATTAAATGGTAAATTAATCAGGAATATGTAATATTTATAAATGTATATGCATCTAACCAAAGAGCTCCATATCATATGAAGCAAAAACTGAAGGAATTAAAGGGAAAAATAGACAATTTCACAATAATGTCTGGACAAAATCTCACATGATCATCTCAGAAGATACATAAAAAAAGCATTAGACAAAATCCAACCGCCATTCTTAAGTAAAGCTATCAACAATTTACAAATTAGGATTAGAAGAAAACTTTCTCATATCAGTAAATATTATTATCTACAAAAAAACCTACAGCTATTGTCATTCTCTCTTAATGGTGAAAAACTGAAAGCTTTCCTCTTAAGATTGGGAATGAAACGAAAATGTTTGCTCTCATGACTTCTACTCAAACATTCTACTGGATATTCTAACCAGTGCAGTCAGGAGGAAAAAGAAATTAAAACAATACAGCCTGAAAAGGAAGTAATAGAACTTTCCCTAGTCACAAACATGTTCTTTTATGTAGAAAAACCCAAGGAATCCACAGAGCTAGTATAATTAACAAATTTACCAAGATCAATACTTTTAAAAATCATTGTGTTTGGGTATATATATATATATATATATCAGCCATGAGCAATCTGAAAATGAAATTGAGATCCATCCAAATTACAAAGCATCACAAATAAAAAAATATTCAGGATGATTTTCAGAAAATGCCGCAAAACATGGACACTGACAAGTATTTAACATTGTTGAAAGAAATTAAAGAAGGACTAATAAAATGCAGACACCCTGTGTTCCTGGCTTCTAGGATGTAATATTGTTGAGATGACAGTTCTCCACAAATCAATCCACAGATTTGTCGTAATTATTGAAATTCTAGCTGCTTTTGTTTGTTTTTTTCAGAGATTGAGAAGCTGATCAGAAATTCAAAAGGTAGTTTTAAAAGTCATAATAGCCAAAACAATCTAGGAAGAGAAGATCGTAATAAGGACTTATATTTCTCCATTTCACTCACTTAATTCAATGTTTGAAATTTACATGATCAAGTATGAAACATTTTCCTCACCACCAAAATAAAGCCCATACCTTTCAGTAGTCACTCCCCCTTTCCCCTAAATGCCCCATCCCTTAACAAGCACTAATCTACTTTCTGTCTTTAAAGATTTTCCGATTTTATATACTTTATATAAATGGTACCATACAATATGTGTTATTTTGTGAGTGAATTGTTTCATTTTTTAAAAAAAATTTATTTTGTCAATATACAATGTAGTTGATTATTATGTCCCATCACCGAAACCTCCCTCCCTCCTCCCTCTCCCCACTCCCACCCAAGCATGTCCTTTCCATTTGCTTGTTGCAAGAACTTCAAAAAAATTGTAGTTGTGATATCTTCCTCTCACCCCGCCCCGCGGTTTTTTGATTTTTTTTCTTTTGTGTGTGTGTGTATGTATGTGTGTGAATTGATTTTTAGCTCCCACAAATAAGTGAGAATATGTGGTATTTCCTTCTCTCTGCCTGACACGTTTCACTTAATATTATTCTTTCTAGGTCCATCCATGTTGTTGCAAATAGCAGTATTTCATTCGTTTTTATAGCTGAGTAGTATTCCATTGTGTAGATATACCACATTTTCCGTATCCACTCATCCGATGATGGGCATTTGGGCTGATTCCAGCTCTTGGCTATTGTGAAGAGTGCTGCGATGAACATTGTTAAACAGGTAT
>NW_007727834.1:342898-347251 GCF_000696425.1 Galeopterus variegatus | reverse complement strand
TTATTCCAAATAAATGTCTGTATAGTTCTTTCCATTTCTGAAAGAAATGTCATTGGAATTTAGATGGGGATTGCATTGAATTTGTATATCACTTTGGATAGTATAGTCATTTTCACTATATTGATTCTTGCAATCCAAGAGCATGTGATGTCTTTCCATCTTCTTGTATCCTCTCTAATTTCTCTCAGGAGAGCTTTGTAGTTCTCATTAAAGAGATTTTTCACATCCTTAGTTAGCTCAATTCCTAAGTATTTTATTTTTTTGGTGGCTATTGTAAACGGGCAGACTTTCTTGATTTGTCTTTCTGCTTGTTCACTATTGGTGAATAGGAATGCTATTGATTTTTGTGTGTTGATTTTGTATTCTGCTACTGTGCTGAACTCATTTATCACCTCTAAGAGTTTTTTTTGTAGATGATTTGGGCTTTTTGATTTATAGGATCATGTCATCTGCAAACAGGGAAATTTTGACTTCATCTTTTGAGTTTTGTTTATTATTGATTTCTAGTTTTAATCCATTGTGGTCTGAGAAAATACACGGGATATTTCCAATTTTTTTGAATTTGTTGTGTCTTGATTTGTGTCTTAATATGTGATCTATCCTGGAGAATGATCCATGTGCTGATGAGAAGAATGAATATTCTGAGGTTGTTGGATGGAATGTTCTGTAGATATCTGCCAAGTCCATTTGGTCTAGAGTATTGTTAAGATCTTCTGTTTCTCTGCTAATCTTTGCCTAGTTGATGTGTCCAATATTGAGAGTGGGGTGTTCAGGTCCCCTGCTATTTTGGTATTAGTGTCTATTTCCTTCTTTAGGTCTAATAGAGTTTGTTTTATCAATCTGGGTGCTTCAACATTGGGTGCATACATATTTATGATTGTTATGTCTTCTTGATGCATCAGTCTTTTATCATTATGTAGTGACCCTCATTGTCTATTTTTATGGTTTTTAGTTTAAAGTCTATTTTGTCTGATATGAGTATAGCTACTCCAGCTTGTTGCTTGGAAGATCTTTTTCCATCCTTTCACTCTTAATCTATGTGAGTCTTTATGGGTGAGGTGGGTCTCTTGTAGGCAGCATATAGTTGAGTCCATCTTTCTTATCCAGTCAGCCAATCTGTGTCTTTAGATTGAATTGTTTCATTTTGAAAAATGTATTCAAGATTCTTCCATATTATGACATGTATCAGCACTTCATTATTTTTGAAGGCCAAATGATTTTGTGTAGTGTGCGGAAACTGCCTTGTATATATCCATTCAACAGTTGGTGGACATAGGTTTTTTCCCCATTTTGGCTATTATGAATAATGCTGCTATAAGTATTTGTATTCAAGTTTGTTTCTGGACATATGTTTTTAAATCTCTTGGGTATATACCTAGGAGTCGAATTGCTGGATCACATACTATTCTATATGTCAACCTTTTGTCATACAATCTGGATTCTTTTTTTTTTTTTTTTTCTTGTTCAATTGCCTTGGCTATAACCTCCATTAGAATATTAAATACAAGGAATAAAAGGGGGCAGCTTGGTCTCGTTCCTGATTGCAGGGAAAACGCTTCAGTCTTCATCTTATGTGTGATATTGTTCATGGATTTTTTACAGGTGACCTCAATCAGGTTAAGAAAGTTCCATTGTATTCTTTTTGTTTCGTGCTTTTTCATGAAAGTCTTTTAGATTTTTTAAAATGCTTTTTCTGTGTGTCTATTGGGATAACCATGTGTGGTTTTTTCCTTCATTTTATTACAACGGTGTGTGTCACTGACTGATTTATATGTGTTTAATCAACTTAGCATTTCTGCCATAAACCCCCTGTTCAGTTTTCTAGTATTTTTCACAAGTGATATTATTCTGTAGTTTTCTTTCCTTAATGTGTTTTTCTGGCTTTGGTATCTGGGTAATACTGGCCACATAGAATGAGTGGTCAACCTTTCCTCCTTTTTTGTTCTCTGGAAGGGTTTATGCAGGGCTGGTATTTATTCCTGTATAAGCACTGGGTAGGATTCACCAGTGAAACTATGTTGTTCTGGGGTTTTCTTCGTAAGAAGTTTATTGATTCCTCTTTCATACTCTTCACCTATTATGAATCTATTCAGGTTTTCCATTTGTTTTTGTGTCAGTTTCAGTAGTTTGTGTCTTTCTTGGAGTATGTTCATTTCATCTAGGTTTTCTAATTTGTTGGCAAATAATGTTTCACGATATATTCTTATAATCCTTATTTCTGTAAAATCGATAGTAATGTTCCCTACTTCATTACAGACTTTGAAATTTGCATCTTTTCTTATTGTACTGGTCATTTTAGCTAAAGTTTTGTCAATTTGGTTGAACGTTTCCAAGAACCAAATTTGTCTCATTGATTTTCCCTGTTGGTTTTCTATTCTATAATTTATTTATTTCCACTCTAATTTTTACTACCTCATTTCTTCTGCTCGCTTTGGGTTTAACTATCTCTTTTGTTTCCAGTTTCTTTACATGGAAAACTGGGTCATTGATTTTGAGATATTTCTTTTTATTCTTCTTATAATGTAGGTATTGAGTGCTGTATATTTCCCTCTGAACACTGTTTTATCGTATTTCATAAGTTTGGTATGTTGTGTTTTAGTTTTCATTCAATCAAAATACTTCTCATTTTATTTGTGTGTACTTCCTTGATTTACTGGCTATTTGGAGTGTGTTTAATTTTCACATCCTTATGAATTTCCCAAATTTCCTTCTGTTATTGATTTCTAGTTTCCAGTGTGACTTGAGAATGTGCTTTATATGATTTAAATTCTTTAATAAAAATTCTTTTAAATGTTTTAAATTTTGTTTTATGGCATAGCAAATAGTCTGTACTGGAGAATATTCTAGTTGCACTTGAGAATAAGGTGCGTTCTGCTGTTCTCTTATTGTCTTTTTACTGTCTGTGAAATCTAGATTTATGTCTTCTTTTCCTCTATTGATATTGGTTACTTGTTTTTTTCTTTGTTCTCAATGTAAATTGATAGAAATTTATCGTTTTATTAATCTTCTCACGCAACAACTTCTGGTTTTGTTGATGTTCTCCAGTGCATATCAACTTCTTATTTTTGGGTTCATGTCCTTTTAATTTCCTTCCTTCAAAATATTTTCAAATGTTTTTTGTTGTCTTTTTTTCTTGCCCATGAAGAAAGGTTAAGTCATGGTTTTTAAATCTTCTTTCTAGAATGTGCCTTGAAGCTTTATATTCTTTTACATGTTCCTATACCTCATACAATAAGCTTATGTAGATGTTTTCCTCATTATTACTCTTTTTCTTTGTCTTTTTTTAATTTTTATTTTATTTATTTTTTATTAGTTTTATTTTATTTTGGCAATATACAATGTGGTTGAATATTGTGGCCCATTACCGACACCTCCCTCCCTCTTCCCTCTCCCCCCTCCATCTCAACAATGTCCTTTCTGCTTGCTTGTCTTATCAACTTCAAGGAATTGTAATTGTTGTGTCTTCTTCCCTATCCCCCACCCAGAGTTTGTTTGTGTATTTATTTATGTATTTTTAGCTCCCACAAATAAGTGAGAACATGTGGTATTTCTCCTTCTGTGCCAGACTAGTTTCACAAACAGTGTACAAAGGTTCTCTTTTATCAACATATTTGCCAGTACCTTATATCTTTTGTCTTTTTGATAATATCCATTTTTTTGCACTACAGAAAGTGCACAAGGTTTCCAATTTCTCCACTTCTCAACACTTGCTATTTTCTGTTTGTTTTTGATAGTAGCCATCCTGATGGGTGTGAAGTAATATCTCTTTGTGGTATGATTACACTTCCCTAATGATTAGTGATGTTGAGCATCTTTTTATGTGCTTCCCAGGTGACATTTTTCAAAAAGTATTTTGTCGATTGAAGTTTTTCATTTATTGGTGTATAGCTGAAGTTTAGAGATGAAGCCTTGAGACATTTCAGTGTATTGAGAGCGATGGAGGTGCGTGAATGCTGGGGGAATTGTGGACATCCGGATTAAATGTCCCTCACCTCATTCTCCTTTTTTTTCTGTCTCCATGGGAAGTAATTTAGCTAATTGTATATTTTACTAAGTACACCCACCTCCCTTTCTACAGACTTTAACTATGCTCCCTACCTCTCAAAACATATCACCCCAGTTAGGATGGCCAAAATCCAAAAGACACTGAAAGATAAATGCTGGCGTGGTTGTGGAGAAAAAGGAACTCTCTTACATTGTTGGTGGGAATGCATAATGGTGCAACCCCTATGGAAAATGGTTTGGAGGTTCCTCAAACAGCTGAAGATAGATCTACCATACGACCCAGCTATCCCACTGCTGGGAATATATCCAAAGGAATGGAAATCATCAAGGCGAAGGTTTACTTGTTTC
>NW_007727834.1:342684-342888 GCF_000696425.1 Galeopterus variegatus | reverse complement strand
GAGTCAGGCAGAGAAAAAGAAATACCACATGTTCTCACTTATTGGTGGGAGCTAAAAAAAATAAACAAATTAAATTTACCCACAAACACACAAAAAAAAACCGGGGGGGAGGGAATAAGATATAACAACTATACTTTTTTTGAAGTTGTTACAACAAGCAAATGGAAAGGACATTCTTGGGGAGGAGGGGAGAGAGGGAGGAGG
>NW_007727834.1:337269-342674 GCF_000696425.1 Galeopterus variegatus | reverse complement strand
GGGCCATAATAATCATATACATTGTATATTGACAAAATAAAAATTAAAAAAAAAAAAAAAACATAACTGGCTTGGGGTCGTTGATTTCTTTCGCCTAATTGTTTTCACCTTCTCTCGGCTTCAGTACTTAAAGATAAAGGCAGACTCCTGGGAGGCTTGTATCTACAAATGAAAAGTTTGGAAGAGACTCTTTCAACAATGAGAACTCTAAGAAAGGTGGAGAAAACTCCAGGCCTGGGTAGAAAGAATGGGATACTTTCATGATCTAAGGCCATCTGTTCTCTTGGAAAGTATTCCAAGTGATGTAAATTATCTCTCTTCTCTCTAGAAATGGTGGAGACAATGGTATTTCTGCCTTGCAAATTCTGGCAACACTTAAATCATCTCCCCTTCTTTTCCTCCATGTTCACCTTGCTTCTTCTGTTGCTTTGGTGTTAAATCTCTGGAGAAGGGGTTGGGAAGGTTGAGGCAGAGTGGGGTTTCGTGGTTGTGGTGAGGGGACGTTTAACATTTGTGGAATGGAAAACATTTTAAATTAGCTGTTCCTACTGATTTGAAAATCAACAGGAGAATATTGATAAAGTTTTTTGTCCCCAAGGAAGAGCAAAAGGGCGGACCGTTTCTTATTTTTCAGGCATCAAAAGTACCACATTAAATATACAGCAAGTAAAGGCTTGCTCCCTCAAGACGAGTATAGAAGGGCCATGAATTGGCAATCACATATTTGTATAAATTCCACATGGGATGAAAACTGCGTGCATTTATTTGTTGGGGCCAACAACTTCAGCTGAGTGTAGTGCCCTATTCAAAAGAGTGTGACACACATAGACTAAAACATGATTGCCACTTTTTTGAGGAGAGGAATACACATTATGTTATGTCTGTTGATCACAGGTAAGAGTGTACGTGACCATGTGCACTGAGCTGCACTTCCTTGAGTGCAAGTACTACCCTCGAATTGCTGGGCTACCTTAATTGAGTCCCATAAGCAGGTCTCGAGAGGCAAGACCTAGTAAATGAGGGCTGAAAGGAAAAATCAACTATGTGGGTTTTCCAGGCATTTTTATACACATGTTCAAAGGAGGCATGCCTGCCCAGAGAACAAAATTTGCAGGAAGGGTATGGCTTTCCTTCTTTGTGTATTCACAGCATTTACAATTGCAGAACCTGAGTACTCTTTTTTGTTTTCCCCCAAATCCTTGAACCCATTCTTCCCTTCTTACATTCCTTATAGTTCAGGAGCCTTTTCCTTTTTCTTTCCAGCTCTTCAAATTCTCTCATGCCTCAAACACTTTCCTGTGCACCCAAAAGCTCTTTACTCTCTCAGGATTGAAGACAAGTCTTTCCTCAGAGATTGGATGATCTTCTGTACTTCGAAAAAATGTACCTTTATGAAGTTTCTTTATATTAAATATATAAATATATACATATTTAAATATTTTTGAAAATATATGTGTATAATTATTTTCCAAATTCTTCATACCGGTAGGGGTTAAGAAGATGAATAGAACATTTATTTGGTTAGTTTCCTTTAATCTACTGAACATTTTATTTTTAAAAAGTATATGAAGGGATAAAGGGAAGGAAAGGTATTCGTTTCAGACCTGTTGAGAATGATCACATGTCCCTTTATTTTTCCTTTTCCACTTTCCTTCCAATTCTTAACCCAAGATATTTTAAAAGAAAACACAAGAGTCCCAGAGAGAAGATGGCCTGCGTTAGATGCCTGGAGACTATGTGCAGTATGGAAAAAGTGACTGGGAGGCAGGTTGGATATACTATAATGCTGGCAACTGGACGTGGGTTGGGGTGGGGGTTGGTCATCCTGGTGCCCCCTGTTGTAAAGCTCATTGAAATGGGCAAGTAGAATTTTGTGGAATTTTGCTGACATCTCAAATTATTTTTATGCTTCCTACACACCAAATGTTGGGGAAAATTTAAATTGTGATCAAGAGAAAAGGAACTCTTCTGTTTTATTACTAACATTACTATATTATTATGTATGTGCAACCAATGCATAGTGTTCATGGTGTCTGCTCCCCTGTTTCACGCATTCTGCTTCTCTGGATAGAAAGTCTCATGTCCCCTGATGTGCGCCCGATTGTAAAAGTGGCACCAGTATGAATTGTTCTCAGATTTAACCATGTGCTTATTTTTGAGAAGGTGTGAGAGTTTACGTGTGAGTATGTGTGAATTGTTATCTAATTTAGTTAGTTAGTTGAGTGGTTCATGTGCATACTGTGTTTGAATCTGGTTAAATTGTTTCTATTTAGTAATATTATTTATTTGGATTTTGGTACCTGGTTTTTTCCTTTGTTCTTATTTTTTGTGTGTGTGATTATTTTGTTTATAATTGTGCTTTTGTTTTCAGAGTCTGTGTATATTTGTTTTTATAACATGGTTTTTGCTTCTTTAATGGGTTCTTTTTATTTATATTTCAGTGTGCATGAAGACTTTGTTGTTATGATTTGCTTACATGCTTGTGTTTTTTTTAGATGGAATTTTGGGGTTTTTTATTTAATGTTCTATTACTCGGTTTGGGGCTGAATTATTTTTGAATTATTTATTTTCGATTCAAGTTTGGGTTTTCTTCTTTGTTTCTGATTTGATTTTGTTTTGTGTGTTAGTTTTGATTTTTATTGAGAAGTAGGTAGAAAGTATAGTTGTGGGGATTTTTTGTGCTCTGTGTGCACATCTGTGTTGCTTTCTGCTGTTTGGCTATATATTTGTTTGTATTTCTCTGTCATATTTTATATTGTTTTTCAGCTTCACTTTTTGTAAGTTATATAGGTGGGTATGCGTATGTACGCATGTGTTTCTATGGCTGTGTTTTATTTTTAATTTTTTATTTTTACATGTATTTTGTTGTTTTCCATGTGTTTATTATTTCAGTTTGGGTTTATTGCTTTATTTGTGAGTATGTGTATTTATATGTTCATTTTCCTTGCGTTTTGGGATTTTTAAATTTGTATAACGTTTGTTTGGTTGCTGCTGTTGTTTTTTCCTTCAATATTTTATGCAGCTCTTTAAGTTTTGTTTTGAGTGTACAGTTTATTTGGAATTTTTTTTTTTTTTTTTGCTCAAGTTGTGGGAGACAACAGGTAGTCAGGTAGCACTTGCTTAGGAAAATCCATCCACAACAAGTGATTTGACCATGAAACCCTCTTTGTCCCTGTAGGATCAAGACATCCTTGGCCCATCTGGAACTACCTGATGGCACAGCCTGGGATGTATTGTAAGCCTGTTTAGACAGCATCAAGCAAAGAGAAGAGGAGCCAGGCAGCACCAGATGAAACAGGCAGGCTGAAGTAGCACCAGTAAGATTCTAAAAATTAAATTGTTGTTGAAATTATTACTCACAAAAGAAGGCCACTGCTGACATGCAAAACTTAAAGTAAATGCCTGCTCAAATACTAGGTTTAAATGGGATCCTGAGTCTCCTATCATCATAATCAAAATGTTCAGGATATACTAAAAATGAGGAAAATCACAACTTTCATGAAAAAAAGACTATCACCTGACCCCAACATCAGGATGGATCAGATGCTAGAATTTTCTGATAAGGACTTTAAAACAATCATCATCAAAATTATGAACAATTATTAATTCTCTTAAAACACAAGGGCAAAAGAGAAAATCTTAAGAAATAGATGTTTTAAAAGTTAAGCAATGGAAATTATTGAAGGGAGAAATACCAAAAATGAAATAATAAACTCTGGCTGGACTCAATTGTAAAGTGAAGAGGTCTAAGGATAAAATCAATGAACTTGAAGAATTAAATGACAGAAATCACCCAGTCTGAATAAACAGAGAGAAATTAGACTTATAGAAAAATGAACAGAGCATCAGAGACCTTTGGGACAATAATAAAACATGCAACATGCATGCAAAATCCCAGAAGCAGCAGAGAAGTGAATGGGGCTGGAAGAGCATTCTAAGAAATAATGGACGAAAAGTGCAAATCTGGCAAAAGACATAAACCTACAGGTAAAAGAAGATGAATGGATCCCAAAGAAGATTAATCCAATGAAATCCATGGCAAAGAACATCATAATTAAACTTGTGATGACTAAAGGCTAAGGAGTTGGGAACATCTGGAACAAGTTAATTCACCTCAAACTTCCTTTTGCTTTCAAGGAAAAGTATTAGAGCGAATTATAGATTTTCCAAAAACCCTTGAAAATTTGTACGCACAGTAGTTTTGAATTCTTGTTGTTAATATCTCAAAGTCCCATTTATTTTTTAAGATAATTTACCCTGAACTTTATTCTAAGTATACTAAATCATGTGTTGCCATGAGAGTTGAAAAGACTTAGAAAAATAGAGTGAAAAGGTGAAAAATGCTTTAAGTATACAGGTGCCCATGAAAGGATGACAAATTCTGTTTTGTAAATTACTTCTGCTTGTTTATGTGAGTTGTTGCATTCTATTTTCTTTTACCTCTAGCACCTAAGGAAAAAGTAGTCTTTCTGTTCTCACCATCCTGGCACCTAAATTGCCACTCTTTTCCCCAAAGAGGTTCTTGCTGTTATTCCTTGGCTCTTCTGTGGGTTTGAGTTTAGGTAAATAACAGTGGAAGGGGCCTTGGAAAGTTTTCAGGGCAGAAACCCTAAGGGCTGAGGTGTCTGTCCTTTTAACTTAAGGGATTACTTTGGGAGTGGCCGACCCGATTTTAATGAATCATGCTTAATATTGTTAATAATTTGAAAATAAAAAGTATAGTGCATATATCCATTATTCTTCCCAAGAAAGAGGTAATGGAAGGAGGTTTACTCTACCTTGCTCCTGAAACCTGAAACATTAATGATGCTGAAGATAAAGAGAAACTCAGAGACAGATGGAAGAGGAAGAGCAGTGGGGGGGCGGGTTGGGGGGCTGTTGCACAGGCGGTGGGAATATATGTTGGTGACTTCTCAAAGGCTTAAATGTGTGAGAGGTGTCCTTGAGCAGGGCTGCCTCATTCACACACTATATGCAATGCCCTACTACAGACCGTGTGATGCACACAAACTAAAATATGAATTTTGCCTTTCTAAAGTGGAGTAAGGGACAATGTTTATACCACCATGTGGTAGTCCTGTGTGTGGGGATGGAGCTTCAGTCACAGAAATGCCCTCCTATGCCTAAGTTTCCACCTCAGTGCTGGGTGATCTCAGAAGACTCACAAAAGCACATCTTGAGAGCCAGACCCATCATAGAAGGGTCCTTAGGAAAAAGCTTCTCATACACATTCTTTAGTGATTTACATTCTATTGCTCTAAAAGGCCTTGCGGAACTGGGAATAAGAATTTTGGTAAAGATTTGGGCCCTCTCTGTAGCCTCTTTTCTGAAGAACCTAAATAAACCGTCTATACGGAATCATACTGCATTTTTCTCAGTCTTTCGAATTTTCTCACTGAAACCTT
>NW_007727834.1:328265-336490 GCF_000696425.1 Galeopterus variegatus | reverse complement strand
CAGGGGATAAGATAGAACCTGATAATCTTATGCCTCATCACCTCCCAGGCAAGCTCTTTGAAACCATACCAGGGCATTTAGTTGGCAACTGATGTTTGCAGATTTTGTTGTCTTATTTCCAAATGTCCACATACTTCTCCTCACCCAAAACCTTGAGGAAATTCCAGCTGCAGCAAAGAGAAGGGAAACTGCTCTCTACTTTGTCTCCTATGTTGTCACCGGTTAGTACATCTGTTTACTTCTCCATGTCCACTCCTCTCCTACCTGCCCTCTCAGCATTTCCCTATGCAGTGAGTGTCACCCATCCCTGGTACGTGCTAGGTTGCCACAAGGACTCCTTTGCTTTGGTTTTGTTCTCAGGTTTTATTTGGGATTATTGGGGAGTCAAGTCTTTGATTACTGTACATGTTTTGCGGGTGATTGTAATTGTGTATGCGAGTATATACTCCATGGTTTTTTTTGTTGTTTATTTTTTATTTATGGATTCAATTATTGTTTGTTTTTATCTGTTATATTCTTGGTGATATTATGGTTTGCATGTTTGCTTTTTCCAGTAGGGTTTTGCATATTTAAATACTTTGTTTTCTGTGAATTCTTTTTACTCCTATTTTGATTGACATTTTCTTTTTTAATGTGTTTAGAATTTTCAGTGCGTCTTTTTATTATTATTATTTGCCCTGCATCGTTTTGTGTGGATTAATTGCTGTTTTGATTTTCTCATTATTTGTATATTGATTTGCAAATAAATAAAGTGTTGCACGTGTTTGTATATGTTACATGTGTTTTTTGTCTTAATGTTTAGTGAATACATGGCTGCAACTTCTGTTATTTCAGTTTTCCATCTCTGACTAGAGGAATGCAAGCCAAGGCTCACAGGGTATAAGAAGAAAAATTCAAGCTCGGGAGAAGAGCATTCTGTCCATGACAGTAGCAACCGAGCTCCATCTGGCCTGCAATATCTAGGTATTATGAGAGACTTAAGAACTCCTTTCTAACTAACAACTGTCTTCTGAGGCATACAAGGTAGTTGTTTTTGCACCAAGTACATACGATTGAAATCCATAAATAATGCGAGCAAGCGTTATAAGTCTGGGAATAAGAGGGAAAAGGAGAAACACTTATTTGCTCTCAGTCTTGAAATCTGGCCCATTAACTGGACAGCAGGTAAAAGGTTCAGCACTCAGGAAAAGACAGAGGCGAGAAAAGAGAGAGGTAGGAGGGGTGGTGGTTTTTCTTTTGAGAGTATTGTGTTGATCCCTCATGTACTGAGTGTGTTGGGATATTGTCTGCAATGGCATGGGGGAGCTGTTAGGCAGAATTGCCACTTTCAGCCATGCTGTGTGTGGTGCTCCACTTCAGGAAGTGCCGATCATGTGCCTAGAAAATTGATCGTCTCCTCTTGGAGTGAAGTAATACACAACAAGTACAACCTTGGCGCAGGCCCTAAGGGAGGAGGTAAGGCTACCTCCCCACAGTTGCCGTTTCTGGAGTCTCAGAACCACCCACTCAGTGCTGGTTCAACTCATGGGACTCTTTTAAGAGCCTTATGTATGGTAAACGTAGGGAATGAGGTTTACTGGGAATAGCCTCATCTGTGGGTACTCCTTTATATCAATGATAGGAAGGGCAGGACCAGCACCTTCAGCCATGCTGTTGCAGTGCCCTACTCAGGAAGGCGCTGTTCATATATATGTAACAGGTGCACAACGCTTTTCTGAGTGGAGTAATGTGCAGCATGAACAACATTGGTGGTGTCATTGATAACGGTTGGTGGGTTTTCAGTCACAAAACTGCACTCCCTTGATCACTGCTAACCTTAGGTGATAGGCCACTTCCAAGTACTCTCTGAAGCTCCTTTGAGAGACCTGATTCACAATATGAAGGTTTTTCGGAAAAGTCATTCGTGTAGGTTTTTTAGGTATCTATTGCTTTTCCTCCACAAAAGGACTGAGCATAGTGGGAACAAGACTTGGTGTAGGAACATGATGGTCCTTCTGTTGTACCTCTTAGTCTTTTCTCTCTACACAATCTAGATATATGTCCAGCTTTAGAAACCTCTGATGGGTTTACACCTATCTGCATTCCTGACAATACTTAAGCCTTTTGTTTAGGTAGAATAAACACCCTCCTGTCCTTCCCTGCTGAACTCCTAAGTCTTTTGTCCCTCTCATGCAGTGATGCTAACTCTGTTCTCAAGGCTTAGGTGCTCTCAAATTCCTTTGAATATTTCTGTGTATCTGTGATGATATTACCATATCAGTAGGGGTTAAGATGGTGCCTGAAAATTGCTCTCAACTAGACTATTTACGTGTGTCTTAGGTGATATTTTTACGTTTCATGTGAACAGAGGATGTGAAGAGAATAGATAGACTTTGGATGTATTGTCCCCTCCAAAACTCATGTGGAAACTTGATCTCCAATGTGTCAGTGTTGGAAAATGATTGAGTGATGGGGTCAGATTGGTCATGAATGGATTAATGTTCTCCCTGGTGGAATGCGGATCAATGAGTCAGTTCTAGCTGTGTTACATGCCATAAGAGCTGGTTGTTTCTAAAGACCCTGGCAACATCTCTCTCTCTCTCTCTCTTGCGTCATCTCACCATGTGATCTGCTTGTACCTGCCAGGTGTCTGCCAATTTCCGCCATGAGTAGAAGCAGCCTGAGGGCCATGCCAGATACAGCTGTCCTAGAATTATAAGACTAATAAACCTCTTTCCTTTATTAATTACCCAGTCTCAGGTATTTCTGTTATAGAATCACAAAACTGACTACAACAGAAAATTGGTACTGAGGAGTGGGGTGTTGCTATACAGATACTTGAAAGTGTGGATGCAGCTTTGGAACTGGGTAATGGGCAAAGGTCGGAGGAGTTTGGAGGACTAAGGAGAAGAGAAAAAGACGAGGGAAAGTTTGGAATGTATTAGAGACTTACGTGATCACGGGCAGAATGCTGATAGAAATGTGGACAATAAAGGCCAAGTGGAAGAAAGGTCGCAGATAGAAATGAAGAACTTATTGGGAATTGGACAAAAGATCACCCTTGCTACACCATAGCATGAAAGATGGCTACATAGTGTCCATGCCCATGGGTGGATCCCTCATGATTGGATTAATCCTCTCCCTGGGGGAGGGGGGAATAATGGGTGAGTTCTCACTCTATTAGTTCCCATGATAGCTTGTTGTTTATAGGACCCTGGCACCTCCTCTCTTTCTCTCTTGCATCCTCTCTCTCCATGTGATCTGCTTGTACCTCCCGCAGCCCGCCACTTTCAGCCATGAGTAGAAGCAGTCTGAGTCCCATGCCAGATGCAACCATCCCAGAATCGTAAGCCTTATAAACGTCTTTTCTTTACAAATTACCCAGTCTCAGGTAATTCTGCTATGGCAGCCCAAATGGACCAAAACCAGAGTAAACATCGTAAGGAATTGGCTCACATGATTATTAATCTTTGCAAGTCACAAGACATTTCAGGGTGACTCAACAAGTTGGAGACCCAGGAAAGCCGATGGTGTAATATGAGTTCAAGTAAGTCCAAAGTCCAGAGAACCAGGAGAATGAATGGTGTAGTGTCAGTTTGAAGGCCAGCAGCCTCGAGGCCTAGGAATAGCCAATGTTTCCATTTGAGTACAAAGCCTGAAAAGAGTCATTGTACCAGTTTGGAGTCGTGCAGGGGGAATTCTCTCTAACTCAGGGAAGGGTCAGCATTTTTGTTCTATTCAGGCCTTTAATTGATTTGTTTAGACCATTTCACATTATGGAGGATAATCTACTTTACTCAATCTACTGAATTCCACAGATATATCCAAAATAGTCATTGACCAAATATCTTGACACCTCGTGGTCCAGTCAAGCTGACACATATAACTAACCATTATAATTTTAAACCTTTGTCCCATTAGCACATTTACACATCTCCTTAAACCATACTTAATCTCCAAATGAAAACAATGCCAAGGTCATAATTCTGCCTAATACTGTACAACCATTCCTCATTTAACCAACAATATACTACCCACTTGACCAGAAAAGGAGGTAAATTTCTGGAGAAATGTTTCTCTTCTACTTGATATTCCATAACTTAAATCCTATGATTTAAGTTTAACAATAGAGGACTTCCAGTCAAGATGGCAGAAGAGATGGTCCCCAGTGTCACTTTCTCCCACCATCGACCAATGTGCAACTAATAAAAAGCACCAACAGCCAAGCTGGCGCTGCTAGAGCTCAGGGGAAAAGTAGGAGTGACCTATGGATTTCATGAAGGCAGGAAAAGCAATGATGAGAGAAAGAAAGGACCACTCCCAACATTTCAAGGCCCAGGCACTTCAAGGTTGGCTCCACTGAGCACACAGAGCAGTAGCTGGCAAAAGCTGCCGCTGTGCTCTTCATGTGAAGATACTTGGAGGTGGCAGGGAAGAAGAGGACATTGGTGGTCCCCAGGCCAGGAAGACCAGTAAAAGAGTTCCTGTGGACCCACATAGGAGTGGGGAGCCCCAGACAAATGAAGAAAGAAGCCACTCAGAGGCCAATAAGTCCCCACAAGTGAACAGTGCATGGCCCATCCCCTGGAAAGTGATTGAAGTGCCGGCAGTAGTGGAGCTGGACCCACAGGTAGAACTCTGGGGCACAGCATGGACAGCTGACCTGCCCTCCAATCAGCCCAGGACAACTCAGTGGAGACTGGTCAAGAATATAGAATTGCAGGGGGAGCAGGTTGCTGAAAACCCTTAGGCCCAGACCAGAGTTTCCACACACTGCAGGTGTACCAGACCTCACAAGACCCAGAAGTGCTTACAAGGTCCACAATTAAAACCCGACCTGCACCAAAAGCCTTCCACAGAGAAACAGCAGGAAAGCAGCAATTTATCTCAACCACAGGGCTCATGTGCTGGTTGATAGGAGGATTTTTTATTTTAGAATTAAACAAAGGACAACAAATTAGTTCCAGTGCAGTGCTGCTGTGGTGGAAACAGCGAATGATCCAACAAAGAAGTGAAAGAAAAACAAAATAACCACATATCAGAGACAAAAGTTTTATATTAACCATTAAAGGTCTAACAACACCAAAGACCACCTATTAAACCTACAAGAACTAGAAGCTCCCCAGGCTCCCAAAGTGTTGAGCAGTGGAGGGCTGTGGGCCTCATCCATGCCACTCCAACGTCTGCACTAAGCCCAGCAATGATCACCGAGCCACTGCTAGAAGTGCCCCAGGCTCCTGTGTGGGAGCAGTGGGAGGCCAATGGCCTCAGCCATGCCCCCACCTGACATCTGCCCTCAGCTCAGTGGTGACCGAGCCACCACTGGTAGCCGACTGGTCTCCTCTGTTGGAATGAGGGGCATGCCATGGTCCTCACCCACACCCCCCTCCTTCCTCATCCTACCATGCTGCAACTCCCCCTTCCCCTCTCCCCTTTCCCTCAACGGTTCCACAATAATATCTTAGAATGTAAAAGAAATAATAGTATATTAAATAAATAAATATAAAATTTACAATAGATAATTGCTATAACAACAATACATCATATATGTTACATGATAAAGTAATGAGAGAGGAAAACAAATTAAATAACTTTGTATATATTCCTCATATATATTCATAACAGAATAAGGAAAAAATACTCAGGACAACTACAGTCCTTGATTCTGTATCTGGCCACATGTTTTTAGCTAGTATTTATAACTAACTTCTTCGACTATCCATTTTGTATTCCTTTTCCCTTCAGCAAGCAACAGAGCTGACTTTTTTCTTTATCTTTTAGGTGAACCACACCTTCATTTCTGAAGGGTCTGGGCCATTGTCAGTCCTTCATGTACTGGGTTATTGTAGTTTTCCATTGATTTGAATCATAGGGCATGGTAATTCCAAGAGATGCCCTAACGGATATCCTGTATTCCAGACAGTAATCCACTGTAGAGTAATAGTAAAATTTTCCACTGGTTGTCTTGATCAATCACCCCAACTCTCAAAGTAATTCCCTTCTCAGACTTCTTAAAAATTAGGAAATGTTTTACTGACTTTTCTTACTTTTAGGGGGATATCTCTTATTAAACCATAGCTGGTATGAGAAGAAGAGAGAGAGAGAGAGGAGGGAGAGAGATGGAGACAGAGAGACAAGACTGGAGCAGTACCTGTTTTATATTGTTGTGCTGAGAAATGTGGGATATCCTGATGTCTTCTTTCAGGTAAGCTTCTTTAAATTACAATCAAGTGTTGGCATGTGTTGATTGTGTAATTCGCTGCCCATCTCAAACAGCCGCATGTTCCCCTTCACCGCAAAGTCTTGGGGGGTTGGTAGGTTGTAATGAAATATAAAGTTAGGTTTTAATGAAATATAAGGAAATTACTCTATTTCCTAATGGTATTACCATTTCACCATAGGTCTACTGGTCAGTGTCTGTTCTCACCCTTTTTGCACACAGAGGGTTTCCCTGGGAACATGGTCTCAACTAACTCTGATTTATACTTTCTGGTTAGAGTACCGTTTTGGGGATTTTATGTTGTTTGTTGGTTTGAGGTTCCATCCATGTTTGTTTTTGTTACGCTTTTGCTATTTGTATCAGTTCGTTTCATGTGTAGTTTTCTGTTTGGTTTGACTGGCTTCATTGGGATGTTATGTGCTTCAATTTGGTTTTGGTTTGGCAAGCTCTTGGTTATTGATGTTTTGATTGGTATTTTTATGTGTGTTTGTTGCTTGGAATTTTGTATTTTCTTTTTTTTGTTTTTTTGTGTTTCAGTTTGTAATTTCTGTTTATTGAGTTTTTATTTGTATCCTGATTTGTGTGTTTGTTGTTTGAACTTTGAATTGTGTGTTGGTAGAGTTCTTTTGATAGCTTATTAATGTATCTCATGGTTAGTTCTTTGTATTTTTTTTGCGGATTTCTGTTGTTTGTTTACTTTAAATTATTGTTTGTTTAGGTGTGTCTATGTGTCTGTGTATGTGGTTTCAAGAGATAGTGGATCTTAGAATCTCCTGCTATATGCTAGGTTGCTCCAAAGATTATTTTGTTTCTTGCCTTCCTTTCTTTCTTAGCTCCCACGTATGAGTGCCACATGTGTTATTTATCCTTCTGTGCTTTGCTTGCTTCACTCAAAATAAGTTTCTCCAGGTTCATCCATGTTGTTAGAAGTGCGAGTTTTTCATTCTTTTTATAGTAGAAAGTATTCCACAGTGTATACATATCACAGTTTCCTTACCCAATCATTCATTGGTGGACATTTAGTTTGGCTCCCTATCTTGGCTATTGTAAACAGAGCTGCAATAAACATGGGACTGCAGGTATCCCTTCGACATGATGATTTCCATTCCTCTGGATATATACTCAGTAGAGGGATTGCTGGATCGTATAGAAGATCTATCTGTAGTTGTTGAGAAACCTCCAAATTTTTTTCCATAGTGGTTGTACTAATTTACAGTCCCACCAACATTATAGGAGTGTTCCATTCTCTCCACACCCTCACCAGCATTTGTTATTCACCATCTTTTTGATTATAGCCAGTCTAACTGTAGTGACATGATATCTCAGTGTGGTTTTCATTTGCATGTCCCTGATGACTAGTGATGTCGAGCATTTGTTCATGTATCTGTTGGCTACACTACTGCCGTCATCCAACAGAGGGAGGGAACATTCCTAGGGCTGTAAATTTTAGTTGAGTGGAGAGGGGGAAAGGCAGGGAGGTTGGCAGATAACTGGGAGGGTACAAAGGGTACAAAAGTAATTTCTGGTAATGTTATGCCCCCAGTATGAACCTGGCCCCCACATCATGGGCAGGAGGAGGGGCAATCAGCTCTGTGTCTCAAGAATATTCATAATAAGTAAATAAAGTTCTAAATAAAAAAAAGTAAAAGAAAAATAAAATTAAATTGTTTTATTTATTTATTTATTTATTTATTTATTTATTTATTTATTTATTTATTTATTTATTTATTTATTTATTTATTTATTTATTTATTTATTTATTTATTTATTTATTTATTTATTTATTTATTTATTTATTTATTTATTTATTTATTTATTTATTTATTTATTTATTTATTTATTTATTTATTTATTTATTTATTTATTTATTTATTTATTTATTTATTTATTTATTTATTTATTTATTTATTTATTTATTTATTTATTTATTTATTTATTTATTTATTTATTTATTTATTTATTTATTTATTTATTTATTTATTTATTTATTTATTTATTTATTTATTTATTTATTTATTTATTTATT
>NW_007727834.1:274130-327989 GCF_000696425.1 Galeopterus variegatus | reverse complement strand
ATTACAGTTTATTCCCAGAAAAGACAATTACAATGTCCTTTCCTTTGAGCAAGAACGTTACAACCCACTGGTCCCATATAATCATCACTTGCAATCATTATCAAAATTACATCCATGGTACAATAGATTTTCTATGAAGTTATTAAAACTTAATTCACACCTACATCTAACTATTCTTTATTCCTAAGTAAACACTCTAAAAATTAACTTGCTTACAACTTAACTTCTATTTCTATTGTAAAAAAAAAAAAAAAAAAAAGATTGTACATTAACTCCTTCCAAGCAGCCAGGCCTAACTCTCAGGAACCAGACAAGACGAATGCCTACATAGGTTCGTTGTCCCCTTCTGGGCCCCACTGCCACAAGCCAGCTCCTGAAAATCTATAATCATAAATATTATTAGTATGATTAAATATTTTAGTATAATTTTGAATCCTATTCCCAAATCTCCCAGAGCGATAATTATGAGGCAGCAAAGAATAAAATATAATTAGGCAAAGCAAGCACACAGAGCTCCAGAAAATCAAGGTGGAACGCCAGCATCTTCTCCCAAGATGAGGCCTTGCCATCATCCCTTCATGATGAGACCTGCAAACACCGTGTTTCATTAAACGTTCTTTACCATACTTAATCTTATGAGTGGGAGGCGCCCCCGCAGTACTTGTGCTTAATTTTGATTGAAGGAGATAGTTTTGTGTTGTTTATTTTTTTCCCCGAGGAATTTGGAAAGATATATAAATGGCTGAAACACTTCAGTAAAGCAAAAATTGGACAAAAAGAAAATTGATATATGTAAATGCTTGTGTAGAATTTAACTTTGGTTATTTTTCATGGATTTCAGGAAATTCAGAGGAAGAAATTGAGATATTTAGAATTATTTTCTTCACTGAGTTATGTTTCCTTAACCATGGCTCAGCTCTAAGACTGAGTTTTGTGCTTCTCCAGTTTTGGGGGTTGTAGGTGTTTAGTAGATAGATGAAAATGGAACACGGGAACAAGTGAGACAGAGTATTCATTATCCTACCTATTTAAAACACATACATCGCTAATGTGCAAGGTGCTTTTAATAATTTGGTCTTACTAACCTGAATGCAGCATGATCAAGCCCAGGACCACATGGTATTATATGTTTGGAGGAAGGAAATTCTGTCCAGCTCTCTGAAAGAACAGCTTTACTATATCTATAGAGTCAACGTTAGGTGAGGTAGCTCTCTACTGTGCCATTTATTTATATTGGAACTGCTTTGTAAAAATAAGAAGAAAGTCATGTATGTAGAGTTGGGACTGGGAAGAAACAAGGCAGAACCTAGGAGGCTGTTTGTCTTGAATTTCTCCGGACAAAAGAAGTTTAGGGTCACAGATTATCGTAAGCCTCGCTGTAATGCACAGAAGTATTAGGGAATGGTGTGGTCCCGGTATTTAAGGGAGAGGGAAACTTACTTTATAGACAAATGTAGGCAAGAGAAAACATGCAGACCAGAGGCCTAGGGGATATCCAGATTACATTTTTCTCACCCCATTCTTATTTTTATTTCAAGGACAAGAAGAAAATTATCTACTAAGTATCTATTCAAATCTTCTAATACCTCTTTTATATCAATGTGCAGAAATTTTTCTCCGTAGTTTTTAATCAAGCCTGTCTTTGTTGTGGGATTTGCCCACTCATTTCCTTCCAACTTGTTCTGAGTTCAGTATGTGAAGGTAAGTCCAGGCACCTGGAAGTATGTGTCTCAGAATGCAGACATGCAAATCTACAAGGGGGTCTTAAAAAGTTCATGTAAAGTGCATATTAGAAAAAAAAAAAAAAACTATGCTTGAATTAAAAAAAAAAAAATTGTACCATAATAAACTCCTACTAACTTGTTAGACCATGTCTGAAGAGGACCTTGTTTGAAGCACTAAGAGGATAAGATATCAGTTTGAAAAAGAGCCCCTATCAGAGCAACATGAATTCTGCTAAAATCAAAGCAAGAATAAACATTAAATTTATGGTGAAGCTTGGGTAGAAGAATAATAAAATCACTGATGCTTTATGAAAAGTTTATGGGGACAATACACCCGAAAATAAGTAGTTTACAAATGGATAACTAATTTTAAGAAGGCAAGAGATGATGTTGAAGATGAAGCCTGCAGCAGGAGAACATCAACATCAATTTTTGAGGAAAAAATTAATCTTGCTCATGCCCTAATTGAAGAGGACTGACGACTTATAGCAGAAACAATAGCCAATTCCAGAGACATTTCAACTGGTTCAGCTTACACAATTCTGACTGAAAAATTACAGTTGAGCAAACTTTCTGCTCATTGGGTTCCAAAACTGCTGCACCCAGATGAGCTGCAGACAAGAGCAGAGCCTTCAATGGGAAATTTTAAACAAGTGGGATCTAGATTCTGAACCCTTTCTTCAATGGATTGTAGCAGGAGAGGACACCTAGCTTTAGCAGTACCATCCTGAAGACAAAGCACAATCAAGGCCATGGCTACCAAGAGGTGGAAGTGGTCCCTTTCAAGCAAAAGCAGACCAGTCAAGAGCAAAGTCATGGAAACAGGTTTTTGGGATGCTCAAAGCATTTTGCTTATTGACTTTCTGGAAGGCTAAAGCACGGAAACCTCTGCTTATTATGGCAATGTTTGAAGAAAGTTAGCAAGCTTTGGAGATAAACACCCTGGAAAACTTCACCACAGAATTCTTCTTCACCCCACCAATGCTCCTGCTCATTCCTTTCATCAAATAAAGGCAATGTTGTGAGAATTTCAGTGGGAAATCATCAGGCATCCCCCGTACAGTCCTGACTTGGCTCCTTCTGACTGACTTCTTTCTCTTTCTTAAATTTAAAAAATCTTTAAAATGTACCTAATTAACTTCAGTTTATAAAGTAAAAAAAAAAAAAAATGCATTGACATGTTTAAATTCCCAAGACCTTCGGTAGTAAATTGCTGGTATAATCATTTATAAAATTGTTCTTAAGTTGATGGGGCTTATGTTGAAAAATAAAGTTTATATTTTGAATTTACCTTTTAATTTAATTTTTCCATTAACTATTCAAATTTCATTTTTCCACAAAGTTTTTGAAGTCCCCTCATATACTCATAACCATCATGCATCCATAGAAAGGCAGAAAACCCAGGAGATGAGTGGAGGATAAGGACATCCGTAGGCACCAAGAAGATTTTATATCTTGTTGATCATTCCTGCTAAGTATTTTTTATTTTCACTCCTGGGTCTGAGGAGGAAAAGTGATCTCTACTCTATACTATCGCTTACTGATTATTGTCTCATTTTTGCTTCATTGATCCTGTGTGTTTTATCTGCTTATTCTGTGGTCCAGCAGTTGAGGTAAGTAACTCAGGTAGAGGGGCTCAGAGTTTGGGGTGGACAAGGCAGGGGTCGATAAGACAAACTGTATTTTCTGCTTAACTTTTAGATCTGAGGAATACAAACCACTTGTTAATCCTTCATATATAACAGTGGGAAAAGTACCAAGGTAAAATATGCAAAGATGTTCATTCCGTGAGCAAGACAACCTAAGAAGAATGTCTAATGGTTCTCAGTTTTGAAAACTGCCATGTGAAAACTCCAATATGTAAGAGGACGGTACTCAAGAAGGATGGATGAGAAAAGACACTAAGGTGAGTGATACAGAGTTCCTTTGGACCAATTCTGGTGGACAGTCCCAGCCTGAAAACATTGATGATGTATTAGTTTCTTAGGGCCGCTGTAACAAAGTAGTACAAACTGGGTGGCTTTAATAGAAATTGATTATCTAACAGTCTGGATGCTAGAAGTCTGAAATCAAGATATCATCAGGGCTCTACACGCTCTGAAACCTGCAGGAAAAGTCTTCCTCGACTCTTCATAACCTCTGGTGGCTTGCTCACAATCTTTGGTGTTCTTTGTCTTGTAAATGCCTCACTCCAATCCTCCAACGTCTTCACTTGGCATTCTGTCTGTGTCCTTGTCTGTGTCTCTTCACTTCTTACATGGACACCAGTCATGTTAGATTAGTGACCCATTCTACTCCAGCATATCTCATCTTAATTTAACTAATTACATCAGCAATGGTTCTATTTCCAAATAAGGTCACATTCTGAGGTACTGGGGTTTAGGACCTCAACATATCTGTTTGGAAGTACACAGTTCAGGTTATAACAAAGAAGTCATTTAATGTACTATTCTTAACACTGTTTTATATGAAGTTAATGTATGTTTTAAAAAAAATGAAAGGAAAGATGACAATACAACTGAAGAAAATTATCAAAATCATCATTTAGGTCTCTAGAAATTGACAAAACTGGATGCAGCAAAATGAGAAGCATTTATTCAAGAATGTCTACTGAATTGCTGTAAGGACAGTGGGAGTTTGTGGCAATTTATACAGGGGTTGTTCTCATCCCTCATCCCAGTTTTGTGGTACAGAAATTCTACCCCAGCTGGTAAGACATGTTGTAAGGGACTGGCATTTCACTTCCCCCACCTTCTTACTCCAGCCCTGTGACACAGGTCTACCCAAATACAAGTGAGGTAGGACATTGGGATTGTCAGCTCTGAACAATGAGCAATCTGGAAATGAAATTGAGAGCCATCCAAATTACAAAGCATCAAAAATTAAAAAAAAAAAATATTCAGGATGAATTTCAGAAAATGCTGCAAAACATGTACACTGACAACTATATAACGTTGTTGACAAAAATTAAAGAAGGCCTAAATAAATGCAGACAGACTGTGATCCTGGCTTCTAGGACTTAATATTGTAGATATGACAGATTTCCACAAATCAATCTACAGATTTGTCGTAATTATTGAAATTTTAGCTGCTTTTGTTTTTTCAGAGATTGTCAAGCTGATCTGAAATTCAAATGGTAGTGAAAAAAGTCATAATAGCCAAAACAATCGAGGAAGAGAAGATCGTAGTAAGGACTTATATTTCTCCATTTCACTCACTTAATTCAATGTTTGAAATTTACATTCACAGAGCTGTGCAATCATTACCATGATCAACTATGAAACGTTTTCTTCACTACCAAAATAAAGCCCATACCTTTCAGTAGTCACTTCCCCTTTCCCCTAAATTCCCCATCCCTTAACAAGCACTCATCTACTTTCCGTCTTTAAAGATTTTCCTATTTTGGACGTTTTATATAAAAGGTACCATACAATATGTGTTATTTTGTGACTGACTTGTTTCATTTTGAAAAATGTATTCAAGATTCATCCATGTAATGATATGTAACAGCAGTTCATTATTTTGAAGGCCAAATGAGTTTGTGTTGTGTGCGGAAACTGCCTTGTATATATCCATTCAAGAGTTGGTGGACACAGGTTATTTCCCCATTTTGGCTATTATGAAAAATGCTGCTATAAATATTTGTGTTCAAGTTTGCTTGTGGACATGTTTTTAAATCTCTAGGGTATATACCTAGGAGTCGAATTGCTGGATCACATACTATTCAATGTGTCAACATTTTGTCATTCACTCTGGATTTTTTTTTTTTTTTTTTTTTGTTCAATTGCCCTGGCTAAAACCTCCATTAGAATATTAAACACAAAGAATAAAAGGGGACAGCTTTGTCTCGTTCCTGATTGCAGAGAAAAAGTTTAAGTCTTCATCTTATGTGTGATATTGTTCATGGATATTTTACAGATGACCTTATTCAGGTTAATTAAGTTCCATTCTATTCTTAGTTTCTTTGTTTTTATCATGAAAGTGTGTTTGATTTTTTAAAATGCTTTTTTTATGTGTCTATTATGATAACCATGTGTGTGTTTTTCCTTCATTTTATTAAAACGGTGTGTGTCACTGAATGATTTATATGTGTTTAATCAACCTAGCATTCCTGCCATAACCCCCTATTCAGTTTTCAAGTATTTTTCACAAGTTATGTTATTCTGTAGTTTTCTTTTCTGTAATGTGTTTTTCTGGCTTTGGTATCTGGGTAATACTGGCCACATAGAATGAGTGGTCTACCTTTCCTCCTTTTTTGTTCTTTGGATGGGTTTATGCAGGACTGGTATTTATTCCTGTATAAGCACTGGGTAGGATTCCCCAGTGAAACTATTTTGTTCTGGGGTTTTCTTCGTAAGAAGTTTATTGATTATTATTTTATACTCTTAACCTATTATGAATCTATTCAGATTTTCCATTTCTTTTTTTTTAGTCAGTTTCAGTAGTTTGTGTCTTTCTAGGAATTTGTTCATTTCATCTAGGTTATCTAAGTTGTTGGCAAATAATGTTTCACAATATCCTCTTATAATCCTTCTTTCTGTAAAATTGATAGTAATGTTCCCTACTTCATTACAGATTTTGAAATTTGAATCTTCTCTTATTTTATTGGTCATTTTAGCTAAAGTTTTGTCAATTTTGTTGTATGTTTCCAGGAACCAAATTTGTCTCATCGATTTTCCCTGTTGCTATTCTGTTCTATAATTCATTTATTTCCACTCTAATTTTTACTACCTCATTTCTTCTGTCCGTTTTGAGTTTAACTATTACTTTTGTTTCCAGTTTCTTTAGTTGAAAAACTGGGTCATTGATTTTGAGATATTACTTTTTATTCTTCTTGTAATGTAGGTATTTAGAGCTGTATATTTCCCTCTGAACACTGTTTTGGCGTATGTCATGGGCTTTGGTATGTAGTGTTTTATTTTTCATTCCTTCAAAATACTTCCCATTTTATTTGTGAGTACTTCCTTGATTTACTGGCTATTTGGAGTGTGTTTAATATTCACATACTTATAATTTCCCAAATTTCCTTCTGTTATTGATTTCTAGTTTCCAAAGTGACTTGAGAATGTGCTTTATATGATTTAAATCCTAAAAAAAAATCCTTTTAAATGTATTACGTTTTGTTTTATGGCATAGCATATAGTCTGTCCTGGAGAATACTCTACTTGCACTTGAGAATAAGGTGCGTTCTGCTGTTCTCTTATTGTCTTTTGAGTGGCTGTGAAATCTAAATTCATGTCTTCATTTCCTCTATTGATATTGGTTATTTGTTTTTTCTTTGTTGTCAACGTAAATAGATAGAAATTTATCATTTTATTAAGCTTCTCACGCAACAACTTCTGGTTTTGTTGATGTTCTCCAGTGTATATCAACTTTTCGTATTTGGGTTCATGTCCTCTTAATTTCCTTCCTTCAAAATATTTTCAAGTGATTTTTGTTGTCTTTTTTTTTTACCCATGAGGAAAGGTAAGTTCATTGATTTTAAATCTTTTTTTTAGAATGTGTCTTGAAGCTTTATTTTCCTTTACATGTTCATATACCTTCATCCAATATACTTAGATAGATGTTTTACTCATTATTTCTAGATTTATTTTTCTTTGTTTATATTTATTTTATTTATTTTTTTGTTTTATTTTATTTTGGCAATATACAATGCGGTTGAATATTGTGGCCCATTACCGAAACCTCCCTCCCTCTTCCCTCTCCCTCCTCCACCTCAACAATGTCCTTTCTGCTTGCTTGTCTTATCAACTTCAAGGAATTGTAATTTTTGTGTCTTCTTCCCTCCCCCCCCACCCAGAGTTTGTTTGTGTATTTATTTATTTATTTTTAGCTCCCACAAATAAGTGAGAACATGTGGTATTTCTCCTTCTGTGCCTGACTAGTTTCACAAACAGTGTACAAAGGTTCCCTTTTATCAACATCTTTGCCAGTACTTTATATCTTTTGTCTTTTTCATAATATACATTTTTTGCACTACTCAAAGTGCACAAGGTTTCCAATTTCTCCACGTGTCAACACTTGCTATTTTCTGTTTGTTTTTTTTTGGTTTTGATTTGTTTTTCTTTTTGTAATTGTCTTTCTAAGGAATGTGAAGTGGTATCCATTGTAGTTTTCATTTACATTTTCCTAATAACTAGTGATGTTGGGAATCTTTTAATGTGCTTATTGAACGTCTGCCTAACTTCCTTAGAAAAACATCTATTTAAGTCCTTTGCCTATTTTTGAAGTGGGTCATTTACCTTTTGGTTGATGAGTTGTAAGAGGTCTTTATATATTGTGGACATCAACCCCTTATCAGATATATGACATGCAAACATTTTCTCCCACTCTGTGGGTTGCCTTTTCACTCAGTTGATAGTGTCCTTTGAGGCCCATAAGTGAAAATATTTTATACTTGAGAATATATGGAGGTGCGTGAATGCTGGGGGAATTGGGGACATCCGGATTAAATGTCCCTCACCTCATTCTCCTTTTTTCTGTCGCCATGGGAAGTAATTTAGCTAATTTTATATTTTAGTATGTACACCCACCTCCCTTTCTACAGACTTTAACTAGGCTCCCTACCTCTCAAAACATAACTGGCTTGGGGTCTTCGGATTTCATTTGCCTAATTGTTTTCACCTTCTCTCAGATTCAGTCTTTAAAGTGAAAGACAGATCCCTGGGAGGCTTGTATCTACAAATGAAAAGTTTGGAAGAGACCCTTTTAACAATGAGAACTCTAAGAAAGGTGGAGAAACCTCCAGGCCTGGGAAGAAAGAATGGGATACTTTCAGGATCTAAGGCCATCTGCTCTCTTGGAAATTATTCCAAGAGATGTAAATTATCTGTATCCTCTATAGAAATGGTGGAGACAATGGTATTTCTGCCCTGCAACTTCTGGAACCACTGAAATCATCTCCCCTTCTTTTCCTGCATGTTCACCTTGCTTCTTCTGTTGTTTTAGTGTTAAACCTCTGAACAAGGCACTGGGAGGGTTGAGGCAGAGTGGGGTTTGGTGGGTGTGGTGGGGGGACATTTAACATTAGTGGAAGGCAAAACATTATAAATATGCTGTTCCTACTGACCTGAAAATCAACAGGAAAATATTGATAAATCTATTTGTCCCCGAGGAAGAGAAAAAGGGAGAATCGTTTCTTATATTTCAGGCATCAAAAGCAGCATATTAAATATCCAGCAAGTAAAGGGATGCTCCCTCAAGAAGGGTTAGAGAAGGGCCATGAATTGGCAATCACATGATGGAAATTCCACATCGGATGAAAACTGCGTGCATACATTTCTGTGGGGCCAACACCTTCAGCTGAGTGTAGTGCCCTATACATAAGAGTGTCACTCACGTAGACTAAAACGTGACTGCCACTTTTTTGAGTAGAGTAATACACATCATTATGATATGTGTGTTGATCACAGTTAAGAGTGTATATAGCCACGTGCACAGAGCTGCCCTTCCTGGAGTCCAAGCAGTACCCTGCCATTGCTGGGCTACCTCAATTGACTCCCATAAGCAGGTCTTGAGAGGCAAGGCCTAGACATTGAGGGCTGAAAGGAAAAATCAACAATGTGGGTTTTCCAGGGATTTTTATACCCTTGTTCAAAGGAGGCAGTCCTGCACAGATAACAAAATTTGTAGCAAGGTTATGGCTTTCCTTCTTTGTGTATTCACAGCTTTTACAATTGCAGAACCTGAGTACTCTTTTTTGTTTCCCCCCAAATCCTTAAACCTATTCTTCCCTTCTTACATTCCTTATAGTTCGGGAGCCTTTTCCTTTTTCTTTACATCTCTTCAAATTCTCTCATGCCTCAAACATTTTCCTGTGCACCCAAAAGTTCTTTATTCTCTCAGCATTGAAGACAAGTCTTTCCTCCGAGGTTTGGATGTTCTTCTGTACTTCGAAAAAATGTATCTTTATGAAGTTTCTTTATATTAAATATATAAATATATGCATATTTAAATATTTATTGAACATATATGTGTATAATTATTTTCCGAATTCTTCATAACCGTAAGGGTTAAGAAGATGACTAGTACACTTATTTGGTTAATTTCCTTAACACTACTGAACATTTTATTTTTAAAAAGTATATCATGGGATGATTGGAGGGAAAGGTATTCATTTCAGACCTGTTGAGAATGATGACATGTCCCTTTATTTTTCCTTTTCCACTTTCCTTCCACTTCTTAACCCAAGATCCTTTAAAAGAAAACACAAGAATTCCAGATAGAAGATGGCCTGAGTTAGATGCCTGGAGACTGTGAGCAGTATGGGAACAGTGACTCGGAGGCAGGTTGGATAAACTATAATGCTGGCAAATGGACGTGGGTTGGGGTGCGGGTTGGTCATCCTGGTGCCCCCTGTTGTAAAGCTCATTGAATGGGCAAGTAGAATTTTGTGGAATTTTGCTGACATCTCAAATTAGTTTCATGCTTCATTCCACTCCAAATCTTCGGGAAAATTTAGATTGTGATCAAGAGAAAAGGAACTCTTCTGTTTTATTCCTAACATTACTATATTATTATGTATGTGCAACCAATGCATAGTGTTCATGGTGTCTGCTCCCCTGTTTCACGCATTCTGTTTCTCTGGATAGAAATTCTCACAGCCCCAGATGTGCGATTGGTGGTAAAAGTGGCACCAGTACGAATTGTACTCAGATTTAACCATGTTCTTATTTTTGAGAAGGTGTGAGAGTTTATGCATGAGTATGTGTCTTTTGTTAGCTAATTTAGTTAGTTAGTTAATTGGTTCGTGTGCATACTGGTTTTGAACTTGGTTAAATTGTTTCTATTTAGTAATATGATTTATTTGGATTTTGGTACCAGGTTTTCTTGTGTGTTTGTTCTTATTTTTTGTGTGCGATTATTTTGTTTATTAGTGTGCTTTTCTTTTCAGAGTATGTGTATATTTGTTTTTATAACATGTTTTTTGCTTCCTTAATGGGTTCTTTTTATTTATATTTCAGTGTGCATGATGCCTTTGTTATCATGATTTGCTTGCATGCTTGAGCATTTTTTGGTGGAATTTTGGGGATTTTTATTAAAAGTCTTACTTCTTGGTTTGGGGCAGAAATATTTTTGAATTATTTGTTTTTGCTTCACTTGTGGTTTTTCTTCTTTGTTTCTGATTTGATTTTGATTTATGTGTTAGTTTTGATTTGTATTGAGAACTGGTTAGAAAGTATAGTTGTGGGGATTTTTTGTGCTCTGTGTGCACATCTGTGTTGCTTTCTGCTCTTTGGGTATATTTTTGTTTGTATTTCTCTGTCATATTTTGTTTTGTTTTTCAGCTTCACATTTTGTAAGTTATATAGGTGGGTGTGTGTATGTACGCATGTGTTTCTATGGCTGTGTTTTATTTTTATTTTATTTTTTTACATGTATTTTGTTGTTTTCCATGTGTCTATTGCTTCAGTTTGTGTTTATTACTTTATTTGTGAGCATGTGTATTTATATATTCATTTTCCTTGTGTTTTGGGATTTTTAAATTTGTATAATGTTTGTTTGGTTGCTGCTGTTGTTTTTTCCTTCAATATTTTATGCAGCTCTTTAAGTTTTGTTTTGAGTGTACATTTTATTTGGATTTTTTTTTTATGCTCAAGTTGTGGGAGACAACAGGTAGTCAGGTAGCACTTGTTTAGGAAAATCCGTCCACAACAAGTGATTTGGCCAGGAAACCCTCTTTGTCCCTGTAGGATCAAGACATCCTTGGCCCATCTGGAACTACCTGATGGCACAGCCTGGGATGTATTGTAAGCCTGTTTAGACAGCATCAAGCAAAGAGAAGAGGAGCCAGGCAGCACCAGATGAAACAGGCAGGCTGAACTAGCACCAGTAAGATTCTAAAAATTAAATTGTTTTTGAAATTATCACTCACAAAATAAGGCCAGTAGTGACATGCAAAACTTAAAGTAAATGCCTGCTCAAATACTAGGTTTAAATGGGATCCTGAGTCTCCTATCATCATAATCAAAATGTGCAGGATATACTAAAAATGAGGAAAATGACAACTTTCATGAAAAAAGACTATCACCTGACCCCAACATCAAGATGGATCAGATGCTAGAATTTTCTGATAAGGCCTTTAAAGCAATCACCTTAAAAATTATAATCAATTATTAATTCTCTTAAACCACAATGGCAAAAGAGAAAATCTTAACAAAGAAATAGATGTTTTAAATAGGTAAACAATGGAAATTATTGAAGGGAGAAATACCAAAAATGAAATAATAAACTCTGGATGGACTCAATTGTAAAGTGAAGAGGAGCAAGGATAAAATCAGTGAACTTGAAGAATTAAATGACAGAAAAGACCCAATCTGAAAAAACAGAGAGAAATTAGACTTATAGAAAAATGAACAGAGCATCAGAGACCTTTGGGACAATAATAAAACATGCAACATGCATGCAAAGTCCCAGAAGCAGGAGAGAAGAGAATGGGGCTGGAAGAGCATTCTAAGAAATAATGGACGAAAAGTGCAAATCTGGCAAAAGACATAAACCTACAGGTAAAAGAAGATGAATGAATCCCAAAGAAGATTAATCCAATGAAATCCATGGCAAAGAACATCATAATTAAACTTGTGATGACTAAAGGATAACGAGTTGGGAACATCGGGAACAAGTTAATTCACCTCAATCTTCCTTTTGCTTTCAATGAAAAATATGAGAACTAATCATAGATTTTCCAAAAACCCTCCAAATTTTGTAGGCACAAGAATTTTGGATTCTGGTTATTAATATCTCATAGTCCCACTTATTTTTTGAAATACTTTACCCTGAACTTTATTCTGCGTTTACTCAATCATGTGCTGCCATGCGAGTTGAAAACATCTAGAAAACTAGAATGAAAAGGTGTAAAATGCTTTAAGCAAAGAGGTGCCACATGAAAGGCTCAAAATCTCTGTTTTCTAAACTATTTCTGCTTGTTTATGTGAGTTGTTGTATTCTATTTTCTTTTTCCTCCAGCACCTCAGGAAAAAGTAGTCTTTCTCTTCTCACAATCCTGGCACCTAAATTGCCACTCTTTCCCCCAAGGAGGTTCTTGCTGTTATTCCCTGGCTCTTCTGTGGGTGGGAGGTTAGGAAAATAACAGTGGAAGGGGCCTTGGAAAGTTTGCAGGGCAGAAACCCAAAGGGCTGAGGTGTCTCTCCTTTTAACTTAAGGGATTACTTTGGGAGTGGCCGACCCGATTTTAATGAATCATGTTTAGTATTCTTAATAATTTGAAAATAAAAAGTATAGTGCAGATATCCATTATTCTTCCTAAGAAAGAGGACATGAAGGAGGTTTATTCTACCTTGCTCCTGAAACCTGAAACATTAATGATGCTGCAGGTAAATAGAAACTCAGAGACAGATGGAAGAGCAAGAGCAAGGGGGGGGCCGGGTTGGGGGGCTGTTGCACAGGATTTTGGAAGAAATGTTGGTGTCTTCTCACAGGCTTAAATATGTGAGAGGTGTCCTTGAGCAGGGCTGCCTCATTCACACACTATATGCAATGCCCTACTACAGAGGGTGTGATGCACACAAATTAAAATATGAATTTTGCCTTTCTAAAGTGGAGTAAGGGACAATGTTTATACCACCATGTGGTAGTCCTGTGGGTGGGGATGGAGCTTCAGTCACAGAAATGCCCTCCTATGCCTAAGTTTCCACCTCAGTGCTGGGTGATCTCAGAAGACTCACAAAAGCACATCTTGAGAGCCAGACCCATCATAGAAGGGTCCTTAGGAAAAGCTTCTCATACACATTCTTTAGGGATTTACGTTCTGTTGCTCTAAGAGGCCTGACGGAACTTGGAATAAGAATTTTGGTGAAGATTTGGGCCCTCTCTGTAGCCTCTTTTCTGAAGAACCTAAATAAACCTTCTATACTCAAATATACTGCATTTTTCTCAGTCTTTAGAATTTTCTCAATGAAACCTTCTCCTTTCTTATTGCCCAAATGCTATCCTAATTTAGAATCCTCCATGCTGAATTCAGAAACACTTTAATCTCTCAGGGATGTAAGCTCCTTGATTTATCAGGGCCTAGAAGCCCTACATTCTTCAAAGATCACTGTGCATCTTCTCTTATCACCGTATTAGGAAGCGATTACGAATGGTACACGCCACAAGTTTTCATGCTGTATTTCTGTACACATTTTTATTTCAAATTTTTTGAGTTTTGTGTAGACGGATGGCAAGATGAGGAAATCATTTCTCAGAACTTTTGAGAAGAAAGAAATATTGTATTGGCTCTCTTCTCTTGTTCATTTGAGGTGACCCCTTTTAATGCAGAGCTGTCATAGAAGAGAAGGTGAGGGCGAAAAAGGGAGAAGGGAAGACGGAGAGTGGAAATGGATAGGGAGAAGGGAGGACCAATCCTCTGGAGACCGCAGGAAGCACAACCTGGGAAGCAAGGTATAAATGCCATTTACATTCCTTGTAGACCAGGGGATAAGATAGAACCTGATAATCTTATGCCTCATCACCTCCCACGCAAGCTCTTTGAAACCATACCAGGGCATTTAGTTGGCAACTGATGTTTGCAGATTTTGTTGTCTTATTTCCAAATGTCCACATACTTCTCCTCACCCAAAACCTTGAGGAAATTCCAGCTGCAGCAAAGAGAAGGGAAACTGCTCTCTACTTTGTCTCCTATGTTGTCACCGGGTTACTACATCTGTTTACTTCTCCATGTCCACTCCTCTCCTACCTGCCCTCTCAGCATTTCCCTATGCAGTGAGTGTCACCCATCCCTGGTACGTGCTAGGTTGCCACAAGGACTCCTTTGCTTTGGATTTGTTCTCAGGTTTTATTTGGGATTATTGGGGAATCAAGTCATTTATTAGTGTACATGTTTTGGGGTTGTTTGTATTTGAGTATGCGAGTATATACTCCATGTTTTTTGTTGTGGTTTATTATTTATTTATGGAATTAATTATTGTTTGTTTTTATTTGTGATGTTCTTGTTGTTATTATTGTTTTGCATGGTTGGTTTTTCCAGTAGGGTTTTGGATATTTGGATATGTTGTGTTCTGTGAATTCTTTTTACCCCTATTTTGATTGGCATTTTGTTTTTTAATGTGTTGAGAATTTTCAGTGTATCTTTTCTTTTATTATTTTCACTGCATCGTTTTTTATGGATTATTTTCTGTTTTCAATTTTTCATTATTTGTATGTTTATTTGCAGATAAGTAAAGTATTCCATGTGTTTGTGTATGTTACATGTGTTTTTTGTATGAATGTTTATTAGTGAGTACATGGCTGCTGTGGCTGCTGCTTCTGGTACTGCAGTTTTCCATCTCTGACTAGAGGAAGGCAAGCCAAGGCTCACAGGCTAATACAAGGAAAATTCAAGCTGGGGAGAAGAGCATTCTGTCCAGCACAGTTGCAACCGAGCTCTATCTGGCCTGCAATATCTTGATATGATGAGAGACTTGAGCGGTCCTTTCTAAATAACTACTGACTTCTGAGGCATACAACGTAGTTGTTTGTGCACCAAGTACATACGATTGAAATCGATAAATAATGCGAGCAAGTGTTATATGTCTGAGAATAATGGGAAAAGGAGAAACACTTATTTGCTCTCAGTCTTGAAATCTGTCCCATTAAATGCACAACAGGTAAAAGGTTCAGCACTCAGGAAAACACAGAGGCAAGAAAAGAGAGAGGCAGGAGGGGTGGTGGTTTTTCTTTTGCGTGCATTCTGGTGATCCCTCATGTACTGCCTGTGTTGGGATATTGTCTGCAATGGCATGGGGGAGCGGTTAGGCAGAATTGCCACTTTCAGCCATGCTGTGTGTGGTGCTCCACTTCAAGAAGTGCCAAACATTTGCCTATAAAAATGACTGGCACCTCTTGAAGTGAAGTAATACACAACAAGTACAACCTTGGCGCAGGCCCTAAGGGAGGAGGTAAGGCTACCTCCCCACAGGTGCAATTTCTGGAATCTCAGAACCACCTACTCAGTGTTGGTTCAACTCATGGGAATCTTTTCAGAGCCTTCTGTATATTAATCCTAGGGAATGAGGTTTCCTGGGAATAGCCTCATCAGTGGGTACTCCTTTATATCAATGATAGGAAGGGCAGGACCAGCACCTTCAGCCATGCTGTTGCAGTGCCCTACTCAGGAAGGCGCTGTTCATATATATGTAACATGTACACAGCGCTTTTCTTAGTGGAGTAATGTGCAGCATAAACAACATTGGTGGTGGCATTGATAATGGTTGGTGGGTTTTCAGTCAAAGACCTGCACTCCCTTGATCACTGCTAAACTTAGGTGATAGGCCACTTCCAAGTACTATCTGAAGCACCTTTTGAGAGACCTTGTTCATAATCTGAAGGTTTTCGCGAGAAGTCCTTCATGTAGGTTTTTCAGGTATCTATTGCTTTTCCTCCACAAAAGGACTGAGCATAGTGGGAACAAGACTTGTTGTAGGAACATGATTGTCCTTCTCTTTTACCTCTTAGTCTTTTCTTTCTACACAATCTAGATATGTGTCCATCTTTAAAATCCTCTGATGGTTTACACCTATCTGCATTCCTGACAATATTTAAGCCTTTTGTTTAGGTAGAATAAACACCCTCCTGTCCTTCCCTGCTGAACTCCTAAGGCTTTTGACCCTCTCATGGAGTGATGCTAACTCTCTTCTCAAGGCTTAGATGCTCTCAAATTCCGTTGAATATTTCTGTTTATCCGAGATGATATAGCCATATCAGTAGGGGTTAAGATGGTGCCCGAAAATTGCTGTAAACTAGACTATTTACACGTTTCTTAGGTGATATTTTTAAGTTTTATGTGAACAGATGAAGTGATCAGAGTTGATGGACTTTGCATGTATTGTCCCCTCCAAAATTCATGTGGAAATCTGATCCCAAATGTGACAGTGTTGGAAACTGATTGAGTCATGGGGGTGGATCCCTCATGAATGGATTAATATTCTCCCTGGGTGAAGGGGGATCAAAGAGTGAGTTCTCGCTGTATTAGTTCCTAAAGGAGCTGGTTGTTTAAAAACTCCCTGGCACTTTCTCCCTCTCTCTTTTGCTTCCTCTCACCATGTGATGTACTTGTACCTGTGAGCTGTCTGCCACTTTCCAACATGAAGTGAAGCAGCCTGAAGCCCATTCCAGATGCAGCTGTCCTAGTATCATAAGCCTAATAAACCTCTTTCCTTTATAAATTTCCCAGTCTCAGGTATTTCTGTTATAGCAGCATAAAATGGACTAAAAGAGAGAATTGTTCCTGAGGACTGGGGTGTTGCTATAAAGTTACTTGGAAGTGTGGATGCTGCTTTGGAACTGTGTAATGGGCAAAGTTTGGAGGAGTTTGGAGGATTTCGAAGAAGAGAAAAAGATGAGGGAAAGTTTGGAATGACTTACAGACTTATGTGGTGGCGAGCATAATGCTGATAGAAATGTGGAGATTAAAGGCCATGTGGATGATGAGGTCTCAGATAGAAATGAAGAACTTATTGGGAATTGGATAAAAGATCACCCTTGCTACACCATAGCAAGAAAGATGGCTGCATTGTCTCCATGCCCTTGGACTTTTGGAAGGTGGGACTTAAGAGTTTTGAACCGGATTATTTAGCCAAAGAAATTTCTAAGAAGCAAAGCATTCAGGAAGCTGCATGGTTGCTTTTAAAAGCCTACTTTTTGTTACGGTGGCAAAATCATGATGTAAAGCCCGAATTTAAAAGGGAATTAGAACATAAAGACTTGGAAAATTTGCAACCTGACCATGCAGTAAAGAAGTGGAGAGCTGGAGAACAGTGCAAGGGGGTAGCAGATAGACTAGTTGCTAACATCATTATCTTGGCAGTGAGGCAGCCAGATACTAATAGAAGAGAAAATGAGAGGAAAGCCCTGCAGGCATTTCAGAAGTCTGGAAGGGTGCCAAACCCATCACAGGCCCCGAGGCTTAGAAGGACTGAGTTATATTGGAGGACAGACCTGGGGCACAGCTGCCCTCGGGAACCTACTCACTGCATTCCAGATGCTCCAGATGGAGTGGCCCCAAGTGTGGTTCATGCAGCATCCTTGGAGGGTAGAGGCCTTAAACCTCGCTGGCGTCCACATTGTGCTAAGTCTTCAGGCTGGCAGGATGTAATAGCAGTGGTGTCATGGCAGCCTCCACCCAGATTCCAGAGGATGTATGGAAAAGCCTGGGAGCTCAGGCAGAGACATGCTGCAGGGGCAGAGCCACTGCAGAGGACATCTGCTAGAACAATGCCAAGCAGGAAAGTGGGGTCATAGCCCCCGCCAGAGAAATGTCTAGTATAGCCAATGCAGTAGGGCTACTGCCAGGACCCCAGAACATTAGGCCCATAGGTAACGTGCAAAACAGGCCTGGAAAAGCCACAGGCACCACCACAGCCCACTGGGGTGCATCTGCATAGCTGTGGAAACAAGGCTGCCTGATATTTCGTTGACCCAGATGCCCAACTGTGACCAGAATGCAAGACTTGGAGTCAAAGAATATTATTTTGGAACGTTAAGATATAATGTCTGCCCTGCTGTATTTTGGAATTGTTTGGGGCCTGTTCTTCCTTTCTTCTGGCCTATTCCTCCCTTTTGGAATTGGAATGTGTACCCAATGTCGGTTCCACCATTGTATCTTGGAAGTAGATAAATTTGGTTAGGACTTTTACAGATTCACAGCTAGAAGGACTTTTCCTCTTGGTCTCATAGAAGACTTTGGACTTTGAGCTTTTAAGTTGGTGCTGGAAAAAGCTAAGATGTTTGGGACTGTTGTCACAAAATGATCATATTTTGTACGTGAAAGGAACATGTGTTTTGGGGGCCAGGGTAGGAATGATAGAGTTTGGATGTGTTTTCCTCTCCAAATCTTGTGGAAATTTGATCCCCAATGTGGCAGTGTTGGAAACTGATTGAGTCATGGGGGTGGATCCCTCATGAATGGATTAATGCTCTCCCTGGGGGAGGGGGGATTAATGAGTGAGTTCTCACTCTATTAGTTCCCATGATAGCTTGTTGTTTATAGGACCCTGGCACCTCCTCTCTTTCTCTCTTGCTTTCTCTCTCGCCATGAGATCTGCTTGTACCTCCCAGCAGCCCGCCACTTTCTGCCATGAGTAGAAGCAGTCTGAGTCCCATGCCAGATGCAACCATCCCAGAATCGTAAGCCTTATAAACGTCTTTTCTTTACAAATTACCCAGTCTCAGGTAATTCTGCTATAGCAGCCCAAGTGGACGAAAACAAGAGAACACATGGTAAGGAATTGTCTCACGTGATTATTAAGCCTTGCAAGTCACAAGACTTTTCAGGGTGACTCAACAAGTTGGAGACCCAGGGAAGCCGATGGTATAGTATCAGTTCAAGTCTGTCCAAAGGCCAGAGAACCAGGAGAAGGAATGTTGTAGTCTCAGTTGAAGGTCAGCAGCCTTGAGGCCTAGGAAGAGCCAATGTTTCAGTTTGAGTACAAAGCCAGAAAAGAGTCATAATACCATTTTGGAGTCGGGCAGGAAGAATTCTCTCTAACTCAGGGAAGGGTGAGCATTTTTGTCCTATTCAGGCCTTTAATTGATTGGTTTCGACCCTTTCACATTATGGGTTCATTGCGTAATTCACTGCCCATGTCAAACATCCCCATGTTCCTCTTCACCGCAAAGTCTTAGGGGGTTGTTAGGTTTTAATGAAATATAAGGAAATTACTCTATTTCCTAATGGTATTACCATTTCACCATAGGTCTACTGGTCAGTGTCTGTTTTCATCCTTCCTGCACTCAGAGGGTTTCCCTGGGAACGGGGTCTCCACTACCTTTGATTTATACTTTTTCTTGAGAGTGCCATTTTGGGGATTTTATGTTTTTTGGGGGATTGAGGATCGATCCCTGTTTGTTTTTGTTATGCTTTTGCTATTTCTGTCAGTTCATTTCATGTGTAGTTTGGGTTTTGTTTGACTGGCTTCATTGGGATTTTATGTGTTTGAATTTGTTTTTGGTTTGGCCGGCTCTTGGTTTTTGATGTTTTTATTGGTATTTTTGTGTGTGTTTGTTGCATGGAATTTTGTATTTTCTTTTTTGTTGTTTTTGGGGTTTCACTTTGTGATTTCTGTTTATTGAGTTTTTTTTGTATACTGATTTGTGTGTATGTTGTTTGTACTTTGAATTGTGTGTTGGTAGAGTTTTTTGATAGCTTATTAATTTGGCTCATGTTTAGTTCTTTGTAATTTTTTTTCGGATTTCTGTTGTTCATTTACTTTAATTTATTTTTTGTGTAGGTGTGTCTATCTGTCTGTGTATGTGGTTTCAAGAGATAGTGGATCTTAGAATCTCCTGCTATAGGCTAGGTTGCTCCAAAGATTATTTTGTTTCCTGCCTTCTTTTCTTTCTTAGCTCCCACGTATGAGTGGCACATGTGTTATCTATCCTACAGTGCTTTGCTTGCTTCACTCAACATAAGTTTCTGCAGGTTTATCCATGTTGATACAAATGGGAGTATTTCATTCTTTTTATAGTAGAAAAGTATTCCACAGTGTATACATACCACAGTTTCCTTACCCAGTCATCTGTTGGTGGACATTTAGGTTGGTTCCCTATCTTGGCTATTGTAAACAGAGCTGCAGTATACATGGGAGTGCAGGTATCTCATCGACATGATGATTTCCATTCCTATGGATATATATCCAATAGAGTTATTGCTGGATCACATGGAAGATCTATCTGTAGTTGTTTGAGAAACCTCCACACTGTTCCCCATAGTGGTTGTATTAAATTACAGTCCCACCAACAGTATAGGAGTGTTCCCTTCTCTCCACACCCTCACCAGCATTTGTTATTCACCATCTTTTTGATTATACCAAGTCTAACTGGAGTGAGGTGGTATCTCAGTTTGGTTTTAATTTTCATGTCCCCGATGACTAGTAATGCTGAGCATATTTTCATGTATCTGTTGGCCACAGTCATGCCGTGATCCAACAGATGGAGGGAACATTCCTAGGGCTATAAATTGGAGTTGAGGGTGAGAGGGGTAAGAGGAGGGAGGTTGTCAGATAATTTGGAGGGTACAAATGGTACAAAAGTAATTTCTGGTAATGTCATGCCCCCAGTATGAATCTGGCCCCCACATCATGGGCAGGAGGAGGGGCAATCAGCTTTGAGTCCCATGAATATTCATAATAAATAAATACATAAAGTTCTAAACAAAAAAAGGTAAAATAAATGTAAAATTAAAAAATTTTTAAAAAGATTATTTTGAATTTACTGCAGCATGGGTGATGGAGAGGAGGAGAAATTGTAGTTTTGCTTAATTGTGAATGAAGGAGAATGTTTCATGTTTTTTATTTTTTCCCTTTGAGGACTTTGGAAAGATATGTAAAGGGCCAAAACATTTCAGGAAATCAAAAAGTGGACAAGAAGGAAATTGATATATGTAAATGCTTGTGGAGAATTTAAGTTTGGTTCTTTTTCATAGATTTCAGGAAATTCAGAGGAAGGAATTATTTTCCTCCCTGAGCTATCGTTCCCTAAACATGGCTCAGCTCTAAGACCGAGTTTTGTGCTTCTCCATCTTTTGGGGGTTGTAGGTGTTTAGTAGATGGAAGAAAATGGTACATAGGAACACCTGAGACAGAGTATTCGTTATCCTACCAATTTAAAGCACATACATCACTAATGTGCAAGATGCTTTTAATAATTTGGTCTTATTAACCTGAATGCAGCATGATCAAGCCCAGGACCACATGGTATTATGTTTGGAAGAAGGAAATTCTGTCCAGCTCTCTGACAAATCAGCTTTACTATATCTGTAGAGTCAACGTTAGGTGAGGTAGCTCTCTACTGTGCTATTTATTTATATTGGAACTGCTTTGTAAAATTAAGAAGAGAGTCATGTATGTAGAGTTGGGACTGGGAAGAAACAAGGCAGAACCTAGGAGGCCAGTTTGTCTTGAATTCCTCGTGGAGAAGAAGTTTATGGTCACAGATTATCGTAAGACTCACTGTAATGCACAGAAATATTAGGGAATGCGGTGTGGTCCCTGTATTTAGGGGAGAGGGAAACTTACTTTATAGACAAATGTAGGCAAGAGAAAACATGCAGACCAGAGGCCTAGGGGATATCCAGATTACATTTTTCTCACCCCATCCTTATTTTTATTTCAAGGACAAGAAGAAAATTATCTAGTATGTATCTATTCAAATCTTCTAATACTTCTCTTTATATCAATGTCCAGAACTGTTTCACTGTATTTTTAATCAAGCCTGTTTTTGTTGCTGTATTTGCCCACGCATTTCCTTCCAACTTGTTCTGAGTTCAGTATGTGAAGGTAAGTCCAGGCACCTGGTAGCATGTGTCTCAGAATGCAGACATGCAAAACTACGAGGGGGTCTTCAAAAAGTTCAGGAAAAGTGCATATTAGGAAAAAAAAAACTATGCACAAATTAAAAAAAAAAAGAAATTGGTAGCAAAATAAACTCATACTAACTTGTTAGACCATGTATGAAGAGGACCTAGTTTGAATTACTAAGAGGATATGATATCAGTTTGAAAAGAGCCCCTATCAGAGCAACATGAATTCTGCTAAAATCAAAGCAAGAATAAACATTAAATTTATGGTGAAGCTTGGGTAGAAGAATAATAAAATCAGTGATGCTTTATGAAATGTTTATAGGGACAATACCCCCGAAAATCAGCAGGTTACAAATGGATAACTAATTTAAAAAGGCTTGAGATGATGTTGAAGATGAAGCCTGCAGCAGCAGAACATCCACATCAATTTTTGAGGAAAAAATTTATCTTGCTCATGCCCTAATTGAAGAGGACTGACGACTTATAGCAGAAACAATAGCCAATTCCAGAGACATTTCAATTGGTTCAGCTTACACTATTCCGTCCGAAAAATTACAGTTGAGCAAACTTTCCACTCATTGGGTTCCAAAACTGCTGCACCCAGATCAGCTGCAGACAAGAGCAGAGCCTTCAATGGGAAATTTTAAACAATGGGAGCTAGATTCTGAACCCTTTCTTCAATGGATTGTAGCAGGAGAGGACACCTAGCTTTAGCAGTACCATCCTGAAGACAAAGCACAATCAAAGCCATGGCTACCAAGAGGTGGAAGTGGTCCCTTTCAAGCAAAAGCAGACCAGTCAAGAGCAAAAGTCATGGTAACAGGTTTTTGGGATGCTCAAAGCACTCTGCTTATTGTTTATAGGACGCTGGCACCTCCTCTCTTTCTCTCTTGCTTTCTCTCTCGCCATGAGATCTGCTTGTGCCTGCCAGCAGCATGCCACTTTCTGCCATGAGTAGAAGCAGCCTGAGGCCAATGTCAGATGCAACCATCCCAGAATCAGAAGCCAAATAAACATCTTTCCTTTATAATTTACCCAGACACAGGTAATTCTGCTATAGCAGCCCAAATGGACAAAAACAAGAGTACACATGATAAGGAATTGTCTCACGTGATTATTAAGCCTTGCAAGTCACAAGACTTTTCAGGGTGACTCAACAAGTTGGAGACCCAGGAAAGCCAATGGCATAGTATCAGTTCAAGTAAGTCCAAAGGCCAGAGAAGCAGAAGAATGAATGGTGTAGTCTCAGTTTGAAGGCCAGCAGCCTTGAGGCCTAGGAAGAGCCAATTTTTCCATTTGAGTACAAAGTCAGAAATGAGTCATCGTACCAGTTTGGAGTCGGGCAGGAGGAATTCTCTCTAACTCAGGGAAGGGTCAGCATTTTTGTTCTATTCAGGCCTGCCTTTAATAGATTGGTTTAGACCCTTTCACATTATGGAGGGAAATCTACTTTACTCAGTCCACTGAATACTACAGCAATACCCAAAATAGTGTTTGACCAAATATCTGGGCACCTCGTCGTCCAGTCAAGCTGACACATAAATCTAACCATCATAAGTTCACCCCTTGTCCCATTAGCACATATATACATCTCTTCCTTAAACTATACATAATCTGCAAATGAAAACAATGCCAAGGTCATAATTCTGCCTAATACTATACAACCATTCCTCATTTAACCAAAAATGTAATACCCACTTGACCAGAAAAGGAGGTAAAGTTCTGGAGTAATGTTTCACTTCTACTTAATATTCCATAACTTAAATCCTTTGATTTAAATTTAACAATAGAGGACTACCAGTCAAGATGGCATTGTCACTTTCTCCCACCTTCAACCAATTTACAACTATTAAAATGCAACCACAGCCAAGCTGGCGCTGCTAGAGCTCAGGGGAAAAGTAGGAGTGACCTATGGATTTCATGAAGGCAGGAAAAGCAATGATGAGAGAAAGAAAGGACCACTCCCACTATTTCAAGCCCCAGGCACTTCAAGGCTGGCTCCAGTGAGCACACAGAGCAGTAGCTGGCAAAAGCTGCAGCTGTGCACTTCATGTGAAGTTAGTTGGAGGTTGCAGGGTAGAAGAGGACCTCGGTGGTCCCCAGGCCAGGAAGACCAGTAAAAGAGTTCCTGTGGACCCACGTTGGACTGTGGAGCCCCATACAAATGATAAAGAAGCCACTGAGAGGCGAATGAGTCCCCACAAGGGAACAGTGCATGGCCCGTCCCATGGAAAGTGTTTGATGTGCCTTCAGTAGGGGAGATGGACCCACTGGGGGAACACTGGGGCACAGCATGGACAGCTTATCTGCCCTCCAATCAGCACAGGACCACTCCGTAGAGACTTGTCAGGAATATAGAATTGCAGGGGGAGCAGGTTGCTGGAAACACTCAGGCATTCATACATTCCCTAAAGTATGTTCTTATTGCCCTTGTCAAAGACTAGTTGGCTGTAAGTCTGTGGGTTGATGGATTGATTTCTCGGTTTTCTGTTATGTTCCTGTGGTTTGAATGTCTATTTCCATGCCAGTATCATGCTGTTCTGGTTACTATAACTTTGTAGTATAATTTGAAGTCAGGTAGTGTTATACCTCCACCTTTATTTTGTTTTGCTCATGATTGCTTTTGCTATTTGTGGTTTTTTCCTGTTCCATATGAATTAAGTTTTGTTTTGTTTTGTTTTTTCCATTTCTGTGGAGAATATCATCGGCATTTTGATGGGGATTGCATTGAATCTATAGATTGCTTTGGGTAGTTGGACATCTTCACAATGTTCTTCTGATAGAAGAGCATGGAATATCCTTTCATGTTTTTATGTCATCTTTAATTTCTTTCAGCAGTGGTTTGTAGTTCTCATTGTAGTGATCTTTTTCATCTCTTTGGTTAAATTTATTCTTAGGTATTTTATTTTTTTGATTACTATTGTAAATATTCTACCTTTCTTGATTTCTTATTCTGCTAGTTAATCACTGGAGTATAAAATGTAGACATTTAGGTTGGTTCCATATCCTGGCTATTGTAGAAATAGAGCTGCAACAAAAATGGGAGTGCAGGTATCCCTTCAACATTACGATTTGCATTTCTTTGGGTATATCCCCAAAAGCGGATTGCTGGAACATATGGTAGCTCTATCTGTAGTTGTTTGTGTAACCTCCATGCTATTTTTCATAATAACCGTACTAACTGACAGTCCAAACAAAAGTGTAGAAGAGTTCTCCTTTCTCTTCATCCTCACCAACATTTGTCATTCTTTGTCTTTTTGATAATAGCCTAACTGGGATGATATGATATCTCAATGTGGTATTGATTTGCATTTCCCCGATGATTAATGATGTTGGGTATTTTTTTATGTACCTGTTTAAACTGCACTTTAGACCAAATGTACATGATAGACATATACAGAACATTTAATACAACAATGACAGAATATACATTCTTCTCACCAGCATTAATTTAACATTATTTTAAAGGGATAATGCTTATGACCAAGTGGAGCTTCTCCCAGATATGTAAGAATGGTTAAAAATCATAAATTACTCAAGGTAATTCTCCATTAATAGGAAAAAAAATAAAAACGTACAAACAACTCACAAAAGACATAGAAATGTCTTTTTGTAGAATCCAACACCTGTTACTGATGAAGACTCTTAGCAAACTAGGATAAGAAGAAAACTTCCTCAGCCTAATATGGACTATTTAAAAACCCTTAACATAATATCATACTTAATAGTGAGCAGATTAATAATTGCATCCTAAGTTTGAAAACATGCAGGGGTGTCTTTTGTTAAACAGAATTATTAAGATCCTCGTCATTTCAATAAAGAAATAGAAGTAAAGGCATACTGATTTGAAAGGAAGAATTAAAATTCTCTTTATCCACATCTAATACGATTAATTATAAAATCTCATATACTTTTTAAAAAATGCAACTAGAATAACTATGAGGGTAATTCATGGAAGGATTTGTATTATCTTTTAATTCGATTTTTCCAGAAACTTTTTCAAGTACCCTTTTATATTTATAATGGTCACATGATATAAGGTCAATATAAGAGTAAATCATTTCTGTACACATGTATTAATAAAGAAAAATGGAAATTGAAATAAAAATAATGTCATTTAAAATAACAACGTAAACTGAACTATTTAAATAAAACCCTATGAAAAGCACGAGATCTCTGTGGTAGGCAGAATAATGGCTCTTCAAAGACATTGACAGACTAATCCCTGGAACTCATGAACTTGGCCTTGTACAGCAGAAGGAAATTTGCAGATGTGATTAAATGAAGTGTTTTGAGATAAGAATTATTCTGGATTGCCCAGATGAGCCCAACATAATCACAATTATAAGTAGGAAGAAGATGGTCAAATTAGAAAGAGATTGGAACATGCTACTGTATTGACTTTGGGGACGAAGGAAGGGGCCATGGGCCAAGGAATGGAGACAGCATGTAGAATCTGAAAAAAACCAATCAAACGGATTCTGCTCCAGTGCTTCAGAAGGAGCAGAGCCTTGCCAATGACTTAATTTTAAACAGGTGAAACCTATTTCAGACTTCTGAACTTCAGACTATAATATAATTAATCTGTATTGTTTTAAACCAGTTTATGGTAATTTGTTAATAGCAGCAATAGGAAGCTAAGAAAATCTGATGCTAAAAATGTAACTACACTAAGAAAATACAATAATTCCTACTTAAATGGAGAGATGTATCATATTAATAAGTTGAAAGATTCAATCTATAGATCTATAAAGTTCTATTGATTTACAGAGTTTGTGTAATTCCAACCAAAGTTTTAGAATTTTTTAGACATTATCATGATTATTCTAAAACTGATATGAAATGAAAAACTATAAAATTTTATGGAAAAAAAAAGTAAGAGAAAATATCTTTGACCAGAGTTCAAAAGTTATTTCTTAGATATGATATAAAAAATTAAATCTGTTAAAAATAAACTGGTAACTTAGATTTCGGGCAAATTAATATTTTCTCTTCAAATAATACCATTATGACAATGAAAAAACATACTAAAGAATACTAAAAATATTTTTAATTAACCACTGTGACAAATAACTTACATCCTTCATAAAGAACCACAGAGCATTTATCACTTCTATGTATACTAAATAGCAAGATAATTTTTTATGTAATCTGTGTCTTATAAAATGTCAGTTGTATGAGCATGTTCTCATTCTGTTTTTTCCCCTGCTGTATTCCTAGCACATAAAACAACCTGGCAACTACTATATTAGTTAACAGTTGATAGAAAAAGAAATAAATATTTGTTCCAAGTGAATCTAGCAAAGACATTAAGCTGATACTCAACCTATGGCTGCATAACATCCTGAATCCCACTGCCTTAAAACAACGACTGATTATTTTCCATGATTCCATGAGGTAATTGGGAGTTTCTTCTACTGGGCTTGGCTGCGCTCACACATGTGAGTGCAGTCAGCTAATTAGAGGTGGTCTAAGATGCCTTCTCACAAGGACCAGGTCCCAGCTGGAATGGCAGGAACAGCTAGGCTGGCTGGGGCTCCCCCACCACTTGGTCTTTCATTCTTTAATTCTTCACAGCATGGTGAGCTCAAGGTTCCAAAAGGGCAAAGACAGAAACTGCAAAGCATTTTAAGGCTTAGCCTAAGAAGATGAGCAATGTCACATGTAGAATATTCTATTGATCAAAAGAAGTTAGGCCAGCTCAGGATGGCCGCATAGAGAAATAAATTCAAACCCTGAAGGGATAAGGAGAAAAAATCTCATTGCAAAAGAGTGTGTTCACAGGGTCATATAATTCATTGGGAGCCATTATTATACAACCCACCCAAACACTATTTTGATTTTTGTTTCCTCTTTATGCCTTTGTCATTATTTTAAAAGTGAAACTTCACATGTCACAGTATCAAAAGGTGTGGCATTTCTAATAAATATGAAAGGTTATTAAAGATTTGTTTTTGCCTCGAACAGAACACCTTTAACATCTTCACAATTACTGGCATAACTGTTATATTTCACTTCTTTAATCATACGTTTTGCTTAGCGTTGGACAGAACTGACCAGATATTGCTAGATTTCCTACCTTCATTCCAGTTGAGCACATGAAAATTCTGTATTGATTATCCATGCGTACCCATTTTAGGTCAAAAGAGGAGGTTACATGTCCTGTGAATCATCTAGTCTAATCTCTGCCTGCATTCAGTGACCATCATTGGTGGAAAGGACTTGCACAACTATGGCTTGCATAATTAACCATGAATGTCAGGTTTCCTCTTATTGACAAGATTTTGAGTTTGGATGGTTTTGAGGACAGCACCTTGTGCTGGCTGACTTGAAACTCCACAGGAACTAGCTAGCAGCTCTGAGATATCCTCTCCCTGCAGCCTGCATTAGGGGGGTATGTATGAGAGCAGAGAATTAAAGGAAGGGGAAGGAAATGAATGAGAAGACTCGGGAATGATTTACCAAAATAACTGCTACCATGCTAATCATGTGAATCAGGCAAACAGAGGACACTAGGGTTACCATTCCTGCCTTCATCCCCTACTCCAGCCCACACAACTGCCACTATCCCACTTAGGTGGGCAAAAGGAGACAGAGTAGCAGGGATCTAAGGCCTCCTTCTATTCCCACTCCCTGTCCTACTCTCACCAGCTGCCTCAAAAATCACCAGAAGGTGGGGGGATCTGGACTTATTTCCAATATCATGGAAACACCTTGTGACTCCTGATGGAAGGCAGTGAGATTGCTTTGGGAACGAGGAAAGGATGAAATAAGCATCAGAGGAAAACTGGCTCGTCAGAGCCCTTCACCAGTGAGCCTCTTCCTCCAGGTAAGTCTTTTTTCCCTCCCCCATGTTATTGCATCTTGTTCATGTTGTGGCCCCAACACTCTCTGTACCTGCTTTGATTCTTCCAGTGATGCCAGTGTCCCGCTCAGAGCTGCCCAGGGATATCCATTTCTCACTGCACTTCTAACACCCTGACCTGCGAGGCACACCATCTTCACCACTGAGAAGGTGGGAACTGGACACCGATGAGCCAAGCTGTTATCTACGGTGTCCTGCCCAGAAGAAGACAAGAAAGACCTGACTATTTTTTCCCAAGTGAAGCCAATGACTGAGGACAGAGAGACAATAGTTTTCTCTTCATGTTGTTGAGAAGCCAGGGTCTGAAGCCAGGGATGACCATTCACAAGCACCCTTGTGGATGGGAAGGGAGGGGATTCTTACCTCTGTCTCTGCCATGTCTTCCTTAATAAAAGATTTCACCTGTTTCTGGACCGGCCTCTTCCTCCCCTACCTGACTGTGTATGCCTGGAATGCAGGGTCCTACTGTTTTTCTGCTGCACATGTGCATCACGGTCACAACTCCTGAAAGTTATAGGCCTAGATCAAATTCCTTGGAATGAGCAATGGTACTTGTGAGGCACACAGATGTCCCTCTCATCTCCATCATGGGTGGTCACCAGGCTATTCTGCTCCATATCAATATGAAAGAAACTGAGTGGGCTTTTTGCAACGTGGAAAGAGACTGGCCTATTCTCCAAGACTCCCCCTGAGTAAGACCTTCCACAGCCACATCAAAATGTAAATAAAGTCCTTGGGGATTATCTGGACTTTGAAATACTTGTACTGCCTTTGAGGGAAACTGTTTCTGAAGTCCCAATGTAAAGAACATCAAAAACGCCATGAAGATAACTTGCCCCCAAATACTAAAAATTTCTCAAGAGCATCAATTGTGGATAGTTAAAGCACTTACAGTAGCAGAGAATAGCACGACATACTGTGACTAGCCATTGACCTTGGTAGAAGGACACTGCGTCCACGTTACATATTAACACCATGAAGCATCAGGACTGGGAAAAGGAAGCTATTCACACCATGTTAACATGCTCAGGCCTCCATCCTCATCCATGAAACTTCCTGATGATTTGTAAGAGAAATCTCCCAGGTGGGGGAATCAGGGTATCCCCCATTCCAAACCCAGGAGTGGAAAATTTCTCTCTGCTTCCCAGATATGAAGGGCTGCTGTCCAGAAGATTGTTTCCATCTTTGTCCTAATAAGGACACACAAAAGCAACACAAAAAGGGAAGACAAAATAGCATTTCTTTGTTGTTGCTATGTCTGAACTGCCTCCTCTCCTCCCTTTGTTTCTTCACACAATATACATAGGGTGAAAAAAAAAAAAATGAACACCTTGGCAGCTACTCACCATGTTGTGTCCTGGGCAATCCATTTAGCCTTGCTGGGGTGGTGACAACAGACATCTGTATGCGGCTGCTTTCCACCTGTAAGTGGACATCCAAATTTCTCCAAAAGCAACCAAGCCAGCCCCACAGCCCCCCCTCCACCCTACCCAGACAGAGTATCCTGCACCTGACCTGAGTGCACTCTGAGAGAAAAAGACTTCCTCTTTCCCTTCCTCAGGGCAAGAAAATCCTTGCCTGCTGAGTTTCACAGTAGGATAAGTTGCCCGCTGATGTGTGGGTTGCCTATATCTTCATTCAATCTGTAAGGAGGAAAGACATTCCAAGCAGCCTCCTATTTTCCAGGCATTGCAGTTCCTGCCCCAGAACCACTTAACTGGACTGCGAACCAGAGAAGAGGAAGGCAAGCACACAGGAACCCGGAGGAAGGGAAGGCAGAGGACTCAGAGCTTGCTGGGGTGGAGGGGTCAGGGATCCAGGTTCCTACTCAGCCTCTGGGGGGAACAGAGCCCTGCCCACCCCTCCTAAAACAAATTTCATCCCACCCCTGCAGTGGCCTCAAGCCTTTTGGCAAGAACCTGTGCTTCACCCTCCCCTCTGCCCTCCCGCCTCCACCCCTGCTCGGTGAGTGTGCCCTGCACTGCTGCAGGTTAACACCTGGGCTTTTAGGCCTGAGAAAAACACAAACCATCAGACCCACCCACCTCTGCCTTCTGTGACCCTCACCTCCCAGCCACCCTCCCAGAGATACGCACCTCATCTCCAGACCCAGAGAATATCTGTGACCTGGGCAGAAACCTGGAAACAGAAGGAGAGAGGATCCAGAGGATGCTGGGTCCTCTCCTAGACACCCACAGAGAAAACCTCCCAACCAATTCAACTTCGGTGGTTAATGGCAGAGATGAGTTCATAGCAGATAGTTTTCTCAGAGACATTTATACCAACCTCTTAACTCTCAGAAGAAGCTCAACTGTGTCCTTGGGTAGCACAGCAACTACTGAGGGTATCCTGAAGTCAAAGGACCCCTTCCTTCCAGATGCACATTTTCCTTCAGAGGTCTGTTCATTAAGAGGACATTTTCTCTCTGAAGCACCTGCCTCCTTTTCCATATGACAGAAAAATATATCCCGTTAATATGTAAGAGCAGGGGCATGAAACGCCAAGGAGGTGATTTCCACAACCTACAGGAGGCCGGCTGTAGGAGCCTCTTCAGTGCGGCTTACGTTTCCCACATGGAGGTCCTCTGAGAGGGAAGCTCAGTCCAAGCAGCAGTTGCCACCACTGCGTCCACCCCTGAGAGGGTACATCAAGTTTCCCCCTTTCCCTGCGTGCTGGTGTTCTCTTCTTACCCTTGTCTGTCTGCCCCTCAGTTTGGAGGTTGTCTGCTGTCCTCTGGCTGAGTTCTCCACTTTGCTGTCCCTCTTCAACCTCAGGCTTCTTCACATTCCTTGGTGCTCGCATCACCAAAGCAGAGAAGAGATGGAACTTTGTGTGTGTGTGGGGGGGGTAGGGGGGAGTTGAAAAGCTCAAAAGGCAAAGCTGCAACACTCAGCTCATTTAACCAATACTGAGCAGCCCCTTCTCTAGAACAGGGCCGTGCTAGGCGCGCAGCATACACAAGTCCACTCTCATGGGTCCTATACTGCTCCTAGACGTAGATAGAAATGAAGCAAGGGAAAAAAAAAACAAGAATGTATTTGTTAGGGTCATAAACATTACTGAAAAATACAACTAGTTAATGTTTAAATGAGTAACTGCCTGGAATGGGTGGATCCTGAAAGGCCTCATTTGTCTTTATTTTTCTTTTCAGTTGAATTAAACACACTCATAGTGATGTGCGCAAATGTTAATTGTGCCAACATAGGTAACCACCACACACATAAAAATATAGAATATTTTTATAGAATTTCGGTATTTCCAACACCCACGAAATCTCCTTCATGCCTCTACCAACCAATACCTTTCCGAATAAACCACTATTCTAACCTCTATCTGGTACCTTTCCCTCAACACTAATTCTGTGAAATTTGTCTGTGTTGGTATATGTAATGGCAGTCTGTTACTGTTCATTGCCCAGTAGTATTTTACCACATGAATAAAGCAGAAATTATTCATTCACTCAAAATTTGATGTACCTTTTTCGGTATATCTAGCATTTAGCTGTCATAAATGAAGGTGAACGAACATTCTTTTATATGAGTTTTGATTAATGTAAACACTCATTTCTTTTGGTTTACACCAGAAGTGGAGAGGTTTGTTCACATTGTATCAAGGTCAGTTCAGCCTGCTGTAAAAAATGCCATACACTGGGTGATTGAAAAGACAGAAGTTTATTTTGTCACAGAAATGTAGGCCTAAAGTCCAAGTTCAATTTCACTCAAAATTTGATGTACCTTTTTTGGTATATCTAGCATTTAGCTGTCATAAATGAAGGTGAACGAACATTCTTTTACATGAGTTTTGCTGAATGTAAACACTCATTTCTTTTGGGTTACACCAGAAGTGGAGAGTTTTGTTCACATTGTATCAAGGTCAGTTCAGCCTGCTGTAAAAAATACCATACACTGGGTGATTGAAAAGACAGAAGTTTATTTTGTCACAGAAATGTAGGCCTAAAGTCTAAGTTCAAGGTGCCAGCATGGTTGTTTTCTGTTGAGGGCTCCCTTCCTGGCTGGTAGATGGCTGCCTTCTAAAATGCCTTCCTGCACTGGAGATGCTGGAGAGCCTAGATGGCTGCATTCTGGCTATTTCCTCTCATAGAAGACTGTAAGCTCTCTGGTGCCTGCTGTTATAAGGGCACAAATCCCATCATGAGGGCCCCACCCTCGTAAACTCATCCATACCTAATTATCTCCCAAAGACCCCACTTCCTAATAACATCATGTTGAGAATTACGTCTTTGACATATTTATTTTTTTGGGTATACAATTCATAGCATTCCCCCTCTGGGCCCCTCAAAATTTATGTTCTGCTCACATGCCAAATGCATTCATTTTATCCCAACAGCCTCAAGACTCTAAACTCATTCTGGTATCAACTCTAAAGTGTGAAGCCCAAAGTCTCATGCAAATATCATCAAAATCAGATAAGGGTGAGACTCAAGATATTATTCATACTGAGGCAAAATTCTTCCCCAACTGTAAACCTGTGAAACCAGATAAGTTATGTGCTTCCGAAACAACAATGGTGGAAGGATATACAATCTCATTTCAAAAAGGAGAAACAGGAGGGAAGAAAGGGATGATGGGCACCATGTAAACCCAAAACTTAGCCAGAGACACATTGAGTTGCTGAAGTCACCACGAAAGAAGGCTCTCATCAGATGTGTTCCCTGGACTTTGGACTTCCCATACACCAAACTTATAAGCAACAGTTTTATTTTCTTACAAATTACCCAGGTCCAGGTATTTTGTTATAAGCAACAAAAACGGACTGATACAGTACTCTTTCCTCCATGTTCACTGGGGTAGCAGTGTCCCATCCATGGCTCTGCTGAGTGGCCCTGCCCTTTTGGCTCAGTTGGCTCAGCCACTTTTTTCTGTGAGGGCCCCACCCAAGCCACTTTCTGTGATGTCCCTGGCCTCTGAAACCAAAAAGGGAAAAGCCTTGCGCCCTGGGCCTGTGGTGGGAGTGGCAGCCCTAATGATCTCTGCCTTGCTTTTGAGTTTATTCTTCCCTTTTGGTAAAGGATAAAATATTTTTCCAGCCTTTCTTCATTCCATTAGTTTCAGCTGGGAGGGTCTCAATTCCTACCTTCTGCTGAGATGGCTACTTAGATTTGTGGTTCACACACACACTTGTCAAATTGTTGTTCAGCCACATCTTTAGTGTTCTCTTCAGAGCAAGCTTTTTTGATTTTGTGCAGTATGGATAGGCTAAGAATTTTCCAGATCTTCCAAGTTCTCATTCCTTTTTCCTTATCTCTTTAATTCACCTCTATCCTTCTGCATTTCACTATAAGGAGTCAGGTAGAATCAATCCACTCTTCTTAACACTTTGTTTAGTAATCTACTCAGCTAAATATCCGATGTCATTGCTCACAATGTCCACCTTCCGCAAAGCAGCAGAAGACAGTTGAGTCAAGTTCTTTGTCACTTTATAACAAGGATCACCTTTCCTCCAGTTTCCAGTAATCTGTTTCTCATTTCTGCCTGACACTTCATCACAGTTATCCTTAATGTCCATATTTCTAATGTGTACCTCTTCAAGCTACTCATTACCAAGTTACAAAGACACTTCCACTTGTTTAGGTATTTGTTATACTGTACCCACATTTTGATATCAAAATCTGTATTATTCATGGTTATTTAGAAAAACCGAACCAACAATACACCCCCTGCTGACACATACACAAGAAGTCCTCAACAAGTTTATGTAGAGATTTGTCTGATCATTTAGTTCTATTTTTTCATGAACCTTTTGAAGTACCCTCATTTGTGTTTGTTAGTGTGTGTGTGTGTGTGTGTGTGTGTGTATATGTATGTATATATACATATATATATATATATTCATATTCATTTTCACTCAGTACAAAATACTCAGAACTGAGACATTCTGTTGTTTATTTGTGGTTTAATTCTTATTGTTAATTTGGAAATGCTGTTTATAATTTCTATTATTTTAAATTTGCATTTTTTTTAATGTCCCAAAATGTCGTGAAACTTAGAGAATGCTCTATGAGTACTGGAAAGAATGTACATTCTGCTCTTTCCTTACCCTTTCTATTTGTGGGGGCACAGGTTTGGTTCATGAAGTGGACAATGCTAAAATGCAGAGAAGGCTGGTGATCAGTGTTGGATGTGTACCCTGGAAGAGTCCCTTAAGATTTGCAGCCATTGTGCACCAATGCCCCTAATGCTTCGTATGTCATTGGCATTGAACTTGATCTCTCCTCTTGCATTTTTGTGTGTGCATGGGGTGTGTGCATGTGTTTGTGTGTGCATGTGGGTGTGGGAAAGAGGAACTCAGAGTGAAGGTATTTGGTTTTTCTAATTTGACCTTGTACACAATGACCTTTCTAAATTATTTTTTTGTAATAGATTTTTCAAAATTTTATATGTAGAAAATCATGCTGTGAATAGAGATATTTTATATCCTCCATTCAAACCTTTATTCCTTTTATTTTCTTTCTTTGCCTTATTGTGCTAGCTAGTATGTATAGTAAAATTTGGAATAAAAATGGTGATAGTACACACCCTTGTTTTACCCATAACCTCAGTGTGAGATAATTCAATGCTTCACCAGAAATAATATATCAGCTAATGTTATTTCTTATATGCCCTTTATTATTTTAAGAATGTTTTTTCTAGTTCTTGCTTCCTGAAAATTCTTATTATGAAAAGATTGTAAATTTAATAAAATTATTTTTTCTATATTCAGTTTGATAATTATGATTATGATATCGTTTTTATTTATATTAATGCAATAGCATCAATTGTTTAAAATGTTTGGTCAACCTCATTTTCCAGTTATTATCCTCAATTTGTTGTGAAATGAATTCATTTCCTAATCTCTTGTTTAGAATTTCTGCATATGTTTTCATAAGACCTATTGGCTTATAACATTTGTTTGCTGAAATGGAGTTGTGTGATTTTGTTATCAAAATTATGTTAGTGTCACGTACTAGCTGGAATGTGTCTCTTTTTATTTCTTTATATGAAAGACTATGGATAAGGGTGGCAGTTTATCCCCCTTCTTCAAAGTTTGAAAAAATCACTTTTAAAGTCATCTAAGTGTGTAATACTCTGTATAGGAAATTTTTAAACTGTGGTTTCACATCATCATAAAAGATCTAGAACTATTTAGAATTTGTTTTTCTTATGGTATAAGTTTTAGATAACTGTATAGATTTTAACATTTCATACAATTTATTAAATGTAATATAATATATTTATTAAAATCATCCTCCTACCATTTTAATATTCTTAAATTCTATAGTGATGTCTCTTTTTTATTTTTGATGTTAGAATTAAGTATTTTCTTGCCTTTCTGATAAGTATTACTAGAAATTTATCACACTTATTAACCTTCAAAATAGAAATAACATTTGTGTCTGGCTTTCTCTCTTCTATGTTTACTCTCTATTTCATCAGTATCTGCTCTGTATTACTTTCTTCTGCTTTCTTTGTATTAAATATGCTATTCTTTTTCTAGCTTCTTAAAATGGAACGTTAGATTATTTTGGTTTTCAGTCTTTTATAAGTTCTAATATAAACATTTAAAAGTTTTTATATAAGCAATGTTTTATTTATATATTCTGTAATTTTTTTATTGTGGTAAAATATAAATGAAATTTATCTCATATATCATTTTAAAAGTGTACAGTTTAGGGGAATTAAGTATATTTACATTTGTTGTGCAACCATCATCATTATCTCTTTTCAGAACTTTATCCTTTCAAACAGAGGCTCTGTGAGCTTTAAACAATATCTCCCCATTCTCCGTTTTCTCAACCCTTCATGACCAGTATTCTACTTTAGTTACCTAATATAAATAGAATCATACTATATTTGTCCTTTCGTATCTGACTTATTTTATTTAGCATAATTGCTTCAAGCATCATCTGTGCTGTATTATGTATTAAAATTTTATTTCATTTTCAGTCTGGATAATACTTTATTGTATGTATACACCACATTTTGTTTAGCCATTTATCCATGAATGGACACTTGAGTTGCTTTCACCTTTTGGCTACTGTGAATAATGCTGCTATGAACATGGATGTATAAATATCTATTTGAGTCCCTGTTATCAATTCTTTTGAGTATATACCCATGAATGGAATTGCTGGAGCATGAGGTAAATATTTTTGTATTTTGAGGAACCACCATATTGTATTTAATAGTGGTTACATCATTTTACATTTCCACTAGCAATGCACAAGGGTTCCAATTTCTCCACATCCTCACTAAAACTTGTGGGTTTTTTTTCCTGTTTTTGTTTTGTTTCTTTTTTAACAATTTAATGAGTATGAAGTGATACCTTATTGTGGTTTTGATTCGCATTTTTGGTAATGGCTAGTGATATTAACCATCATTTTATGTGCTCATTGGTCACTCACATATCTTCTTTGGAGAAATGTCTATTAAAGTCCTTTGATTATTATTTATTTGGGTTGTTTGGGGTTTTTTTGTTGATGAGTTGTATGAGTTCCTTACATATTGTGGGTATCAGTCCCTTATCAGATATAGGAGAGTTCCTCAAAAAGTTCATGGAAAGATTCATATTATCTTCTTATTCCATTTGTTCCACGAACTTTTTGAAGTACTCTTGTATATGATTTGCAAATATTTTCTCCCAATCTGTGGGTTCCTTTTTATTTGGTTGATAGTGTCCCTTGATGCACAAAATTTTTAAATTTTGATGAAGTCCTATTTATCTATTTTCTTTTTGTTGTCACCTGTGCTTTTGGTAACTAAAAAATCATAGCTACATCCTGTGTCGTGAAGGTTTTTCCTATGTTTACCCCTAAAAGTTTTATAGTCACAGCTCTTATGTTTAGACCATTGGTCTATTTTGAGTTAAGTTTGTATATAGTATAAGGTAAGGATCCAACTTTACTTTTTTGTGTATGGTAATCCAATTTTCCCAGCACCATTTGTTGGAGACACTGTTCTTACCTACATTGTTTTGTCCAGGCACCTTTTTTGAAAGTCAATCAACTACATACACATACACACACACACACAACACAAACACAGAATGCCAGAGCTGGGAAGGCTCAGGAGCCTCCACCATGGTTTCAAAGAATGTATAGAAAGGACATGTCTGGAAGCTCAAGAAGAAATCAGACACATGGGTAGAGTCACTGAAGACAACCTTTGGTAGATCATTGTCAAGAAGAAATGTGAGGTTGGAGATGCAGCAGAAAAAAAACCCAACAGTGCCATGCCTAGTGGAGCTGTGAGAACGGGACCTCCATGGATAACCTATGCTTTGGGAGCTACCAGAGTGGAATGCCAGCCTGGGAGAGCTGAAGTGTGGATTGAGACCATAGGAACAGAGCTGTGTGAGGACTTGTAGACCCACCTCCCACACCAGTCTCCAGACAACATTGAACATGGAGTGAAGGTACATGATTCAGAAGCTTTAAGATTCAATACATGCCCTGCTGGGTTTAAGAGTTGTTTGGGACGTGGTACTCCTTTCTTTTGGCCTATTTCTCTCTTTCTGAATGAGAATATTTACCCTATGTTTGTCCCACCATTATATCTTGGAAGTACAAAACTTGTATTGATTTCACAGATGGTACTTTGAACTTTGGACTTGTTAGCTAAAACAAGTTAGGATTTAGGGGTGAAATGAATGTATTTGCATGTGAAATGGACATAAGCTTTGGGTGGTCAGGAGTAGAATGCAGTAGATTGAATTATGTTCTTCCAAAACTTATTGAAGTTTGAATTGTGTCCCCTAAGTTTTATGTATTAGAAACTTGGTCCCCACTGTGATTGTTAAGAGGGTGGGAAATCCTATTATGGTAATTGAAAGGTGGAGCCTTGAAGAGGTGATTAGACTGTAGGGCCATACAGTGGTGAATGGATTAATAATGGTGGTCAGGGGTGTGGTTCTAAGGGCTTTCAAAGAAGAGAGATGAGAGTCTTGTCTCTCTTTCTGTGCTCTCTCTCTGCTTCATCACTTTTTACAATGTGATACCACACCATCACTGTTGCTACCACCAAAGCCTTCAGCACCTGTGTTCCCTGGACTTTGGAATTCCCAGACCCAGAAACTGTAATCAATAGATGTTTTTGTCTTATAAACTACCCAGTTCTGTGTATTTTGTTATAATCAAAAGAAATGGACTACTACAGTTGGTTTGTCTCTCAAACAATAACAAGCAAAGAGATTAAAGTGGTAATCAGCAATCTTCCAACAAAGAAAAGTCTGGGTCTGGATGGCTTTATAGCTGAATTCTATCAACCTTTCAAAGAGGAGTTAATGCCAATTCTCCTCAAACTCTTCCAGAAAATTGAAACAGAAGCTACTCTCCCAAACTCATTCTATGAGGCCAACATAACTCTATTACCAAAACCAGATAAGGACACAACAAAAAAGAAAATTACAAGCCAATTTCCTTGACGAACATAGATGCAAAAATCCCCAACAAAATATCAACAAGCAGAAAACAGCAACATGTTAAAAAAATCATACACAACGATCAAGTAGGACTCATACTCAGGATGCAAGGATGGTTCAACATACAAAAGTCAAGAAATATGATACATCACATCAACAAGCTCAAGGACAAAGACCATATGATTATCTCAATAGAGGCTGAAAAAGCATTTGACATAATTCAACATCCCTTCATGATAAAGACTCTCAACAAATTAGGTATAGAATGAAACTATCTCAACACAGTAAAAGCCATCTATAACAAGCCCACTGACAGTATCATTCTGAATGATGAAAAATTGAAGGCTATTCCCTTAAAAATAGGAACAAGACAAGGATGCTCACTATCACCACTTCTCTTTAACATAGTACTGGAGGAAGTAGCCAGAACAATCAGGCAAGAGAAAGAAATAAAGGGAATACAGATTGGAAAAGATGAAGTCAAACTGTCTCTATTTGCAGATGACATGATACTATATATAGAAAAACCTGAAAACTCTATCAAAAAACTCCTAGAACTGGTTAATACCTTGAGTAATGTTGCAGGATACAAAATAAATGCCCCCAAATCAGTTGCACTTATATACTCAAATAATGAAATATCAGAAAGAGAAATAAAGTAAGCCCATTTAAAATTGTCACATAAAAAATAAAATACCTGGGGATCAATTTAACCAAGGACGTGAAAGATATCTACAATGAGAACTACAAACCACTTCTGAAAGAAATTAAAGAAGAAACAAAAAGATGGAAAAATATTCCATGCTCTAGGATTGGAAGAATTAACATTGTGAAAATGTCTATACTACCCAAAGTGATTTACAAATTCAGTGCAATCCCCACCAAAATACCAATACCACGTAAATGGAAAAAAACAATCTTACCCTTTATATTAAACAACAAAAGACCCTGAAGAGCCAAAGCAATCCTGAGCAAAAAACATAAAGCTGGAGGCATAACACTGCCTGACTTCAAATTATACTACAAAGCTATTGCAACCAAAACAGCATGGTACTGGTATAAAAATCAACATTCAGGCCAGTGGAGTAGAGTTGAGAACCCAAAAATCACCCCTCAGCCTTACAGCCATCTTATATTGGACAAAGGCAACAAAAATCTACATTGGGGAAGAGACTGCCTGTGCAACAGCTGGTGCTGTGAAAACTGGATATCCATAAGCAGAAGATTTAAACTAGATATGCATCTCTCATCGTACGCTAAAATCAACTCAAAATGGATTAAAGACTTAAGTATAAGACCTGAAACTGTATAATTACTAAGGGAAAATATAGGTGAATCACTTCAGTAACTCGGTCTGGGCACAGACTTTATGAACATAAGCCTGGAAGCACAAGCAGTAAAATAAAAAAATAAACAAATAGGACTATATCAAACTAAAATAATAGCAAAGGAAACAATCAACAGAGTGAAATGACAACCTAAAGAGTCGGAGAAAATTTTTGCTAACTATGCATCTGACAAGGGATTAATATCCAGAATGTACAAGGAACTCAAGCAATTATACAGTGAAAAAAAAAAAAAGAAAGAAAGAAAGAAAGAAAGCAATTAACCCAATTAAAAAATGGGCAAAGGAGGTGAGGAGGTGAATAGACATTTTTCAGAGGAAAACATACAAATTGCCAACAGGTACATGAAAAAATGCTCAACATCACTAGTCATCATTGAAATGCAAATTAAAACTGCATTGAGATACCACCTCACCCCAGTTATACTGGCTATAATCAGAAACATGGTGAATAACAAATGGTGGCAAGCGTGTGGAGAGAAGGGAACACTCCTACACTGTTCGTGGGACTGTAAATTAGTACAACCACTTTGGAAAGCCATTTGGATGTTTTTCAAACTACAGATAGATCTTCCATATGATCCTGCAATCCCACTTCTGGGTATCTACCTAGAAGAATGAAAATCATCATGTCGATGCAATACCTGCACTCCCGTGTTCATTGCTGCTCTCTTTACAGTAGCCAAGACATGGAACTAACCTAAATGTGCATCGATGGATGATTGAATAAGGAAACTTTGGTATATATAAAACATAGAATACTACTCAGCCATAAGAAAGAATGAAGTCTCCCATGTACAACAACATGGATGAGCCTGGAGGAACTTATGTTGAGTGAAATAAGCAAAGCACAGAGGGATAAATACCGAATGTACTCTGTTATATGTGGGATCTAAGAGAGAAAGAAGGAAGGAAAGAAAGACCACAGTGGTGCATTGGACTTGCTGAGGGAGAGAATATTCTTTGGGCTACTAAGTGAACTGGGTGGAAAGGGGTGAGGGTGAGGGAGGTTGGGGCTAATTGGTAGGTGTCACAGGGTACAAATGGTATTTATGGTCATGGGTATACTGCCAGCATGAATCTGGCCTTCACATCTTGGGCCCAAGAGGTGATGATCAGCTTTGTATCTCATGAATATTCATAACCAATAAAAAAAAAACACTGCAATATAAAACCAAAAAGAAAAATAAATAAATAAGCCAATTAGTTTGTCTCTTTTTCTTTTCAGGGTCCCTTTGTTTACATATGAAATTTTCCATAGATTTTTCTATTTCTGCAAAATATCCTGTTAGGAATTTGATATGGATTGCACTTAATCTTTGGATTACTTTTGGTAGTATTAACATCATGAAAATATTTTCTCCAATCCATGAACAAGAAATGTCTCTTAATTCATCTATGTCACATTTAATTGATTTCAGCACCACTGCTATGGACTGAATGTTCTTGTCTCTCCCTTCCCCAAATTTATGTGTTGAAATCCTAATCCCCAGTGTGATGGTATTCAGAAGTAGGGCCTTCAGGAGGTAATTACACTTAGATGAGATCAAGAAAGGAGAGTCCCCATAATGGAATTGGTGACTTATAAAGAGAGACACAAGACTGATATCTCTGTCTCTCTGTCTTTGTCTGTCTGTCTCCCTCTTTGCCATGTGAAAATATAGCAAAAAGGTGCCCATCTGCAAATCAGGAAGAGGGCCTTAATAAAACCTGCCAGCACTTTGATTCCCAGTCTCCAGAACAGTGAGAAATAAATATTTGTTGTTTAAGTTACCCAGTCTATGGTATTTGGTTATAGCAGCCTTAACTGACTGAGACAAATGTCTTCTAGTTTTTAGTACACAATTCTTTCACCAACTTGGTTAATTCCTAACTATTTTATTCTTTTTGATGCCATTGTAAATGGAATGATTTTCTTTTTCTTTTCTTTTCCTAGGAGAAGGGGAATTATTTAGTTATTGTATAGAGACACACTGATTTGAGGGTGTTAATTTTGTATCCTGCAATTTTGATAAATATTTTTTATTAATTCTCATGGGGTTTTTGTGTGGAATCTTTAGGGTTTTCTACATATAAAATCATGTCATCTGTGAATATAAATATTTTTATTTCTTCATTTCCAATTTATATGCTTTTTATTTCTTTGCTTGCCTAATTGCTCTGGCTAGAACTTCCAATACTATATTGAATAGAAGTGGTGAAAGAGGCATGATCATAATCTTACAGTGAAAGCATTCAGTTTTTCACCATTGAATATGCCAGTAGCTGTGGGGTTTTAATGTACAGCCTTTATTATGTTGAGGTAGTTTCCTTCCATTCCTAGACTGTTGATTGTTTTTATCATAAAAGTGTATTGAATTTTGTTATGTGATTTTTCTACATCAATTGAGAAGATTTGTACATTTCAGTATAACTTATTTTTATTGTAATCAGAATCAGGTAAAAAAAAAAAGTACAGTTACCATTGTGTTATCTTTTTTTTTTTACTTTTGGTTGTTTAGAAGTTTGATGCTCAATCTTCAAACATTTGTAGTTTTCTAAGATAATGTTCTGTTAATAACTTTTACTTTATTACAATGTCATATAGAATTATGCTTTATGGCCTACAATATGAGATATAACCTAGGACATGGATTAAATCTTCAATGTGTGCATAAAAATCTACTATTCAATTGTTGGATATAGTGTGCTCTCTCTCCATCTCAATGTCTGTCTGTCTGTCTATCTACTATCTATCTATCTATCTATCTATCTATCTATCTATCTATCTATCTATCATCTACGTGCCTATCATCAATTTATCTTCTGTTTACTACACTGGGTTGATTGTGCATCCAAATGCCCTATGTAATATTTCTTCACTTTGTTTTATGTTTTTATATTCTATCAATTATTAGATGAGACATATTAAAATCTGCAGCAAAGATTGTGGATTTGTTCATTGTTCTTTATATCCCTGTTAATTTTGGCTTTCTTTTTTATTTTTCAAAGCTATGCTATTAGCTATGTACATGTTTCAGATAGTTATATCTTCCGGTTGAATTGACCCTTCTTTCTTGCCTTAATATCTGCTTTGTCCAATATTAACAAAGCCTCACCAATTTTCTTATGGTTAGTATTTGCATAATATGTCTTTTTCCATTATATTTTTTTCTATCTTCTGAATTATCCAATTTAAAGTTTCTTGTGTTCAGCAAATGGTTGACTTTTCTTAATTTAGGCAGTATGAAAACTTTTTTCTTTTAATTGGAGTGCTTATTCTATTTTTCTCCAATGTAATTCTTTGATAATTAGATTTAAACCTATTGATTTATAACATGTTATATTGATTCCTCCTTTGCTGCTTGTTTTTGGACTAATCAATTATTTATTTATTTATTTATTTACTTTTTGCTATTCTATCTTTTCTCTATTTGGTTCACATTTTCACAATCTTATATTTTCCTTTTGTGCTTTTCCTAGTGGTTAAATATATATAACAGTGACTTATTATGAACAGTCTAACAGCTTTTACCATTGCTTGAACTTTAAAAGAGCCTTAAAAGAGTTTATTTTCACTTACTCCCTTCTGTTTTTTTTTTGTTTTACACTTCTGTCCTATAATTTGCTTTTATATAAAACGCAAATCTCTTAAGACATTATTATTTTTGCCTTGAACAGCATATATTCATTTATTTGTCCATATATCTACCCTTTCCACTCCCTTCAGTTTTTCCCTTTTCTTTTCATATGTCACTTAAGATCATTTTTCTTCCTATTAAAGAAATTCCTTTAGTATTTAAGGTACTGCTCATCTGCTTGCAACAGATTTTCTCAGCTTTTGTGTGTCTGGAAACATCTTTATTTTATCTTTAATGCTTTCTTTTTACTGAAGTATTATTTACCCATAGTAAAATGCACAGGTATTAAATGTACAATTTTATAAGTTTTGACAAATGTATTAACTCAATTAAATCACCATCCAAATCATGATATAAAAACATTGTCATCATTACAGAAAACTTCCCTCCAGCCCATCTTCAGCCAGTTACTCACAAAAAAGAAAATAATGCTCTGATCTCTATAACATGCATTACTTTGTCTTTTCTTGATTTTATTAAAAATGTAATCATCCATTCCATATTCAGAGATACATATAGTTTATCTTTATATTCAGACTCCATATTTTTGAATTCACCTCCTCCCTAAAATTTACTTGTAACCCTTAAATCAATACTTGCAGCATTTTTGTCTTCATTCATAAACACGACAGAATGGTGAAAATTTTGAGTCACTCAGCGTGCATGTCCTCAGATGAGGTCAAACAAGAAGACAATCCGCCTTCTTGTTTCAGGTCTCATACTATAAACAAGTATCTTTTTTTGCATTCTATTTAGCACCACATTTTTTGCATTTTTTGTAAATCGGCGACTTTGCTCTTCATAATAGCCCCAAGTGTAGTGCTGAAATTCTGTGTCCTTAAAAAAAAGGAGGCTGTGATCTACCTTACAGTGAACATATATGTGTGTGTGTGTGTGTGTGTGTGTGTGTGTAAAAATAAGATTTTTTAGGCATGACTTAGAGTGCTGTTATCCTTATGTTTAAAGTAAATGAATCAACATATATTTAATAAGGTGTCTTTAAGCAGAAACACACAAAGAACAAGGTTATATATTCAGCAGTTGACAAAAATGTTGTGACCAGAGTCTAACAGGAAAGTTACCTGGTATTTTCCCTAGAAGCAATAGCAAGATATTTGCTACTTCCATGTTTGCACTGACTTTAAAGAACATAACTACCAGGCATAACAAGAATTGACCATATGAAAAATATTTTCTCTCAGTCTATGGCTAAACTGTTCCTTCCTTAACTGTTTTATTTGATGGGAAGAATTTTAAAATTTTAATAAAGCCATATTTATCATTTTTCTTATATGGTTAGTCTATTTGGTATCCTTTATAAGGGAAATTTTGTCTACCTCATGTCACAAGTTAGTTTTCTGTTTTTTCAAAAGCTATATACATTCTAGATTTTACATTTATGTCCATAATTTATCTCAGAAAATTGGAGTATATTTTCTGAATTTATGGGCCATGGTTCATTTTATCATTCAGATATGGAATTTTTGTGGCACCATTTGTTGAAAAGGCTTTCTACTCCACATTTAATTTCATCTACACATATCAAAAATCAAATAACTACCATCTGCACAGCAAAAGAAACAATGGACACAGTAAAGAGAAAACCCACAGACTGGGAGAAAATATTTGCAAATCATCCATCATACAAGGGGCTAATATTCAAAATGTATAAGGAACTCAAACTATTCAATAACCAGAAAACAATCCTGTTAAAAATGGGCAAATGACCTGAATAGATATTTCTCAAATGGCCAACAAATATAAGAGAAAATGCTCAAAATCATTTATCATCAGGGAAATGCAAATTAAAACCACAATGGGATATTACTTTACACCTGTTGCAACTGCCATGAATACTCGTAACTAATTTTAAAAAAGCAACTTCTGTAACAAAGAAAAGCAAATGGTTTTAATAAAAAGTTTGCCTACTTCCTAAAAAAAAAGAGGAAAGATAAGTATTCACAAGGACGTGGAGGAAAGGGAACATTTGTGCACTGTTGGTGAGAATGTAAATCAGTACACCCATTTGTTTTTATTGAAGTATAATTGATTATACATATTTTGGGGGTACAGAATTGACTACTCTCACCTGTGTACAATATTTGTTAATCAAATCAATATTTTAGCATATTCATTATAAAAATTTGCAATTATTCTTTATGCCCCTTACCCAGTCTCTACCCAACCCACCTCACCCTGCTCCCCTTCCACATCTAGTAACCATTGTTTTGTTCTCTCCATGTGACTGATCAACATATTATTGTGGTCTTTCCCTTTTCTTTCTTTCCTTCCATCCTTGCTTCCTTCCTTTTTTCTTTCCTTCCTTCCTATCTTCCCTACTTTCTTGTTATCCACTTGTGAGTGAGGACATGTGATATTTCTCTTCCTGTGCCTGGCTTATTTCACTTAACATAATTTTCTCCAAGCTCATCCATTGATGTTGTTGCAAACAGAAGAATCTCATTATTTTTTTTTATGGCTGGGTACTATTTCATTGTGTATATATACCACGTTTTTCTTATACAGTCACCCGTCGATTGACATTTAGGTTGATTCCATCACCTAGCTTGCATAATTCCTGATGGAAATTCTCCAGTCATTCTTATCTTTGTTCCTGTGTATGTACTGTCTAATTATCTTGTCCTAAGGCCAGAGAATTTTCTCAATGTTCTTACTTCATTCTCAAATTTCAGACTTCCCTCTACGTTTGCACCACAGAGGGTGTCTCTTTCCTTTGCCTTGCCTCGCCCCTAGCAGTAAACTGATTGCTGTTTCTTGTAATTTGATGTTTGCCAGCCACATGGTGAAGTCAGGAAGGAACTCTTTTATGCTGGTATAGCCTCAGTCTTTCACAGGTATTGATCCTTCTCAGTGAACTTTCTCTTCTACCTTTGGGAAATCAAACCTACCTTGAATCTTTGGTGACTCTTGTAGAGGGGAAGGTTTCTTGCACCATTAAGAAAAATAACTCAGGGTAAGGAAGTTATAAAGTGAAGGTGGGTGGGCCGTACTTTACACAGAATGATTAGGGGAGGTCTTTCTGACGTGGTTACCTTTGAGCAGTGACTGAATGGATGTGAGGGAGTGATCCATGCAGATATTTGAGGAAACACGTTGTAGGCTGAGGCAACATAGAGTGCAAAATTCCAAAGGCAGGGGTTCCTGAAATAGTGAGGAGGCCACTGTGGCAGAATCAGGGTTAACGTGGGGAAATAATATTAGGAATGTGATAAGAGGAGGACCGTATCATGTAGGGACTTGTAAGCCATTAAATGTTTGGCTTTTATTATGTATTATATAAGAAGGCATTAGAGGAGGGTTCATCAGAATAAAGAAAGGTTTTCATATTTTTACAGGATTGTAGATGCTACAAATTGGATGTAGAAGAAGACAAAGGTGAAATCAGAGAGACCAGTGGGATGTACTAATCTAGTGAGCAATCCAGAGGAGAGATAATTATGGTTTGGATCAAGGTAGTGTCAGTAAGGATGAGGAGAAGAAATCAGATTGGGCCAAAGTCAAAACAGTAAGGATAGTGAGAAGTGGCCAGATGTTGGATATATTGTGAAGTAGCACTTACCTGATTTGCTGATTAGATATGAGGTGAGAGTTAAGAGTCAAGGATGACTTTAAGGTGTTTTGATCTGAGCAGTTGGACGAATGGTGGCGCCGTGTACTGAGATGGGGAAGACTGCAGAAGGAGCAAGTTTGGTAGCGAAACAGATCAGGAGTTACACATTAGGCATTCAAATGGAGGTAAGTACACAGGCAAGTAAGTACAGAATTCATGGGAAAGGGAAAAGCCAGAGAAAAATGGGAGTGTGTGTTGTTTTTTTAATTCCTTTTTCCTTTTTCACAATTTGATTCTGCTCATCATCCACAATGAAGCCTTCCTCATTTTAGATGCCCAATTCAAATATACTTTTTTCTTTCAAGTCTTCCTTGAGTTCCCTTAGCTGAGCTGATTATTATCTTTTGCTCCTCTAGCCTTTTATACATTTCTCTTTTATAGTGCTATTTTTCTTTATCTCCCTCTCTTTTTCTGTTTCCCATCCCAGATAATAAGCTTACTGAAGGCAAGTAGTTTGCCTGATTTTTATTTGTACCTTTTCCATTTATCTCTGTCTCTCTCACTGGCTTAGTAGATATTTCTTTAAAGAGCTGTATACACTGTCTGAGGATCAGGAAGAGAAGTTAAGTTCTGTCTTCTTTGCCCTTTGTAGTATCTTTGTTCATGTTTTGTATATGGAAGAAACATTTCACTGGTTGACTAGAAGAAGAAAATTGTGTTTGCTGTATTTCAATTACATCTTCTTGTTTCAAAATAGATGTAACATAAATGTAGTTGTCTGTCTCCTGCAAACGGGTGACATAACAGGGTTTACATCCCATTAAGCTTCATAAAATATTGTCACATCATATAATGTGACAAGCAAGAACAGCTCACAGCTTCACCATCAGAATTGCTTGAATTCTCCTTTTTGCAGGATTACAGCATATTTTTTTAAAAGATCACAGGAGATAAGATACCTAAGGGTTTCTGAAATGTGTTCCCCAATGTGGGAATTTGTGTTGAAAGATTGGCATCTTTCCATTTGTGTGTAATTGTGAAATAAAGATCTTCCACATATGTCCTTTTCAAAATACAGTTGTCTGAAAAAAAAATTACAATGCTTTTGCTTCTTCTCAAAAGAAATTTGTATCAGTTTTCTACTGGGATTTAGAATTTTTAGTTCTAGACTCAGAACTAAAAATTCTGTTTGTGTAACTAAGTGTAGACTGTTCTCCATGATATCCAAGATATTAATGTTCAAAGATAAACCATATTCTCAACAACGTATCCTGTCTTAATCAGAGATTTAAAGAATTAATACATTTTTACTTATTAAGAAGTTGAAGATGTAATTTAATGCCTGCAAATGTTATTTTGAATATAAATGAATACCAATAGATAAATTGTACATTATTACTTGTCCCTGAGTCTAATCTGTTATTTAAAAGGTGAACATACCACTACAAGCCTACAACAGTTCCCATTAGATACTCAATGATTAACTTCTTAAACCAGAAAGATAAATATTATTTTAAAAACAATAGAACTCTCTCGATCATGATTGATATATTTTAAAGATCCTATATGCTATATTCACACTTTCTCACCTGCTGTCCATGCCCACTTAAATTTGGCCCTTTCCCATTATTTCCAAAGTGCCACTAGTTTACCACTAAATTATAAATTATCTTTAATCAACTCTATCTCAAAGATCGCTAACATTCTGAAAACCATTCTCAATTATAAATCCCATTGTCCAGGTATTTGAATATGCTGGCACATACAGAAAGCTTATCTAAAGAATAATATCTTCACTTAAAAGCTTGCCTAGTGGAGATGCAGGTACTTTGGGACATTCCAGTTTAATGCTATCTTGCCTCTAATGAAATTATACCCACATCAACAAAGTGAGTATAGTGACTGTAGCATAATACCTTCCCAACTTTAAAAGCTTTCTTATGTTATTTGACTCAGTCTTCTAAATAAGACAGTAAAAAGTTAGTTCATAAGACAAATTACTGCTACCTCTAAGTACCATTCCTTGAAGAGATAGATATAGAGACAGGTTAGTCTGTTCTTAATTTTGATCAAAGGAGATAAAAGTACTACCTATTTGTTTAGCAGAGCTTATTGGGAGGTAATTACGTGACAATTCCGGAGGTCATGTGGCCTTTTTGAATACATACATTAATGGTTTGGTTCACTCATTTATCTAATTCCTGATGCTTAGGGAAAGTTATCATTTACTATTATAATTATGCCTATTTTTGAAGGTACAGAACTTGCTTGCTGTCAGATAACATTAGGTCTTCATGGCCTGAGGTAAATTATCCACTTCGTGGGGCCAAGGGAAATGACCAGACTTCAAGAAGTTTTACTGAAATGTCTGTTTAACTGTCTACCTATATTGAAACAAATAGAAAAAAGAGTTGTTTCTAAGCTGGGTGCAGTACTTCTCTTTTCCAGGAGCTTTTGGAAATATGTCTGAGAATGTTTGGTTTTCAAAATGTATGTGGATTATTAACTGGTATTTAGTGCTAGTAGCATCAGAGAAGCTATAAACCTCAAATATGTAGGGCAGTGAGGCAAGCCAAAGGCTTGTCCCTCTAAAATGTCAATAGTAATCCATTTGAAAAACAGTGTACTAGAAGATCTGTATAGACAATTTTTAATTTGTGATTCTAATTATATAGTTGTGAATTTTCCATTTGTTTTCCTTTGTGGGAACCTGCAAAAGACTTTGTTTTTTAAAATGAGTTTTAATGAAAGTTTTGTAATCTCATAAAATATCCCATTATTATATATTCTCTAAAATTATGAACACTTTGTATATTCAGTGATAACAAATATCAAACAAAAAAAATGGACAGCTTTTCTTCCAGTGTTTCAGAATTTTTATGTAATGGATGAATAGTGCTCGGATCTCAGGTGCAGGGATAGACTTAAATAAAAAGATTGTTAAAATATAGATTTTTGTTGTTGTTAAGGTAAAAGCATGACTCTTATACAAATGAAAACTGAATACATTTTAATGATTTTATTAAAGTCATTAATTAATGAATGAACCTGTAAGATGTTACAACCAATTCTAAGAAGAATTCAAAGTATCACACTACGTAAGTCAATCAGGAACACCTAAATTAACTTACAAGTAGAGCTAAATTGAGGCTTGTCCCCACAAAGGGAAATTAATTGTTCCTCCACTGGACATAATTCATTTTCATGACTATCAGTTATCTACAAGGTACAGAAGTATAAAATGCATATAACTAAAAAGTATATAAAAAGTATATAAATGCAATAAAAAGGGTAAACCCTAGAATCAGAAAACACAGATTAAGACAGTATCTAGATTTCCATGGTAGACAACCAATAATTTTTTTGGTCCATTTCAGAGTTTTTTACAATCTTTCTTAACAATGAATCCCTTTGATCATACTAATCACAAACAAAGATGATTCTTTGTCACCAAATAAGGCTGGTGTCAGTAAGCTTGTCCTGATTATTTATATAAGTGCAGCAACGGTGTTAATTTATCACGTACGCTTCCTTAAGTTTGCTTTGCAACTCTAGAGCCAGACCCTATTGAAAAATTATGAAGGCGATAAAATTAATTTCTGTGTCTGGACATGTTCATGATTAATTTCAGATAGGGCTTTTAAAAAGCTCTGGATATTCTAAGTCTCTATATTTTGCTATCCCAAGTCTAGGGAATAAATCCTAAGGAACCCTCTTAAACAGATTATATCTATACCTTCTATAAATTTGAATGAATTCCTCTTTTCTCAAGGTCTCCAACAAGTCCTAACAGACCTGGCTTGACAAAATATTCTCCACTTAAAACCTACAAGTCTGGCACCCTGAAAGCCAGGTGGCAGGCCAGGTTTCCTGGGAGGGTTTTATAAGCATTGATTTCAAAGGAAATCTAATCTATGTTGATTAAAAGTGGTTTGTCCTACCTGAATTAATGAGCATTGTTCTCCTATATGATACTTTAGGTAAGGCCTTGGTTTTATAATTTGTCTACCTGTTTAGTAATTTAAATTTCTTTTTATTTCTCGGAGAAATGGAAGGCAGATTCTTACTAAACTTACACAAACACCAAAATTGCAAAGGAAAGTAAGGAGATTTAGTAAGCTTCTGATTTCTGAAAGTGAGAATCTGATATCATTTAAAAACATTTCATTTCATAGTACAAATTCGAAATCAATAAAATTATTGTGGGTTAGTGTCTAGCTACTGTGAGGCTAAGGCTGATGTCGCAAATCCTGCTCACAGTGCCAGTTGTTTAGCTCTTAATCCTGTTCGTGACGCCAATTGTAAAGCTAGGCGACCATGCCAGTTGTTGCGGCTCTTTTACCTGCCGGTAATCCTGCACTGACTGGGCTGATGTTTGAGCTAGGGCTGGGACTGGAGCTCCCAGACCCCTCAAGCCCATTCACAGACTGGATCACAAACCCCTTACATGCCAGGCTGGGTCACCAAACCCCTTACATGCAGGTCTATGAGCTAGGTAATTGGCCACATGGTCCTTGGAAGCTGTAGGTCTGGAAAAAACATGGCCTCACAAGGCAGGCACCCGAGGCAGTAAAACACCGCCCAAAGTGGCACCCTGTGGGTGCACTCACTCCACCCACACAGTGTTTATGGAACTGCCCTGAACTGGCTCCGAGGCCACGGGAGCCTGACCAAATTATTTCATTTTCCCCACAATCCACCCATTCATGGTCCTTAGGCATCCGGAATCTTCCGCAATGTTCCTTTAAGAAGGATAAATGATCCTTACATTTGCATAACCTATTGTCCGTTCAATATGCCTTAAAGCTTGCAGTTCTGTCCCTTTAACTGTCAGCTGCATATGTCCAGTTAGTAGTCACGATTGGTGTGATCCTCCATGCAAATCCTGCAGTCATACCCATGGGAAGTTCAATATATATTCAGCAGGCCAACATGTTGATCATGCGACTCTGGTGCAGTGCTTGCAGCCAGAACACTATGGGCGAAAAGACAGAAGGGCTATTGGTACCAACAGGGGACGCTCTCACCCCTCTGGCAAGATACATGCCAGTTTACCATCCTGAGAAAGGATGGTTGTGGGAGTAGGTATCTTACCTGGCTTATGATACATACTTTATCTGCTAACGCCTGTTGGATCTGTAGGTGGATCTGTAGGTTCTACATGCAGCAATATAGGGGAACTCATAATTGGCCATAATGATAATACAAATGTGCCCTTTGGAATAGAGCACTTATCTGTTCCAGGCCATGTTACCTTTACTTAAGGAGGCCAGGTACTTGTCACCCAAGGTGAAACTTGCCAGCCTTCCTCCCAAGGCCCTATTAAACCTACCCAGCATATATGGGAGGGTTTTATTCTCCAAGGCCATTCCCATTGCATTGTCCCTGTTGTAAACAGGTTGGGGCCAGTAAGAGAATATTTCCATTCTTACCATATCCTGGCTTCAAAAGCTTATCTTCAGTAGTGATTTGCAACTGCTTAGGTGCTGCAGCCCTATGTAACAGAGCTTCTACTGGAGAGGGTCTGCCCTTGCGGGGTCTCTCATTTAAAATTCTGGCTGTCAGCCATAATCACCCTGCCCAATCCTTCAGTGATAGGGGTTGAGCTGATAGCCTTAGTCCCTTTTTAAAAAGGCCATTGTACAGTTCAATCATTCCCACCACCTGGGGATGATATAGCATATGTAACTTCCACTGAATGGACAACTGGCCCACCTCTGAACCCCATGCCCAGTAAAGTGGGTTCCATTATCACTTTCTATATCGGCTCTGAGGGGAGGGGTGCCTGACCAAATTGTTCCATTTTCCCAACAGTTAGAAATAGATTAAGAGAGAAATGGCAATTTTGTATTCAAAGTATAGAACATTAAAACATCAACAATATTTCAAGTAAATAACTGCAATAAAGTTCTCTTCCTAAGTTTATTCAGTCCTACGTAATAAATTCTTGTCTTTTAAGATCTTGGTTTATCATGAAGCCAACTGCTTTTTTTTTTTTTTTTTTTTTTTTTTTTTTTTTTTTTTC